>NW_024037889.1:0-280068 GCF_016077235.1 Cyprinodon tularosa
TGCCTGGGCTAAAGAGAAACAGGACTGGACTGCTGGTGAGTGGTCCAAAGTCATGTTCTCTGATGAAAGTAAATTTTGCATTTCCTTTGGAAATCAAGGTCCCAGAGTCTGGAGGAAAAGAAGAGAGGCACTTCATCCACGTTGCTTGAAGTCCAGTGTAAAGTTTCCACAGTCAGTGATGGTTTGGGGTGCCATGTCATCTGCTGGTGTTGGTCCATTGTGTTTTCTGAGGTCCAGGGTCAACGCAGCCACATACCAGGAAGTTTTAGAGCACTTAATGCTTCCTGCAGCTGACCAACTTTTTGGAGATGCAGATTTCATTTTCCAACAGGACTTGGCACCTGCACACAGTGCCAAAGCTACCAGTACCTGGTTGAAGGACCATGGTATCCCTGTTCTTAATTGGCCAGCAAACTCTCCTGACCTTAACCCCATAGAAAATCTATGGGGTATTGTGAAGAAGAAGATGCAATACACCAGACCCAACAATTCAGAAGAGCTAAAAGCCACTATTAGAGCAACCTGGGCTATCATAACACCTGAGCAGTGCCACAGACTGATCGACTCCATGCCACGCCGCATTGCTGCAGTAATACAGGCCAAAGGAGGCCCAACTAAATACTGAGTGCTGTACATGCTCATACTTTTCATGTTCATACTTTTCAGTTGGCCAACATTTCTATAAATCCTTTGTTTTTATTGGTCTTCAGTAATATTCTAATTTTCTGATATGATGAATTTGAGATTTTCATTTGTTGTCATTTGTAATCATCAAAATTAAACAAAATAAACATCTGAAATATATGAGTTTGTATGTAATGTATGAATATATTATACAAGTTTCACTTTTTAAATGGAATTACTGAAATCAATCTACTTTTTCATGATATTCTAATTTTATGACCAGCACCTGTATAAGAAAAAGCCATTTTGCAAGTCAAAATGGCTTTTTAGTGTGGTAAAGAGTTCCAAGCTATTTAGTGAGCTCAGATCTTGAAATTATGGAGGTTCTGAATGAAATCAAGTCATATTTGGGCAGATATCCCCTTTGAATGACAGTATTTGGGCTTTAATCAGTTTATAGCAAGTCGGCTGAGGTCAAAACACCCTGCTAGAAACTGATTAAAGGCCAAATGTGGTTGAAGAAAGGTGATTTTTGCCTAAAAATGACTTGTTCGATTCAAAGTAAGATGCTTCTGAATGAAATCAAGTCATATTTGGGCAGATATCCCCTTTGAATGACAGTATTTGGGCTTTAATACATTTTTTGCAAGTCAAAATGGCTATTTTGTGTTGTAATGGTCCTTTAAAAGAGTTCCAAGCTGTTTTGTGAGCTCAGATCTTTAAATCATGCATCTCCTGAAGGAAATCTAGTCATATTTAGGTAGAAATAACCTTTGAGTGACTATAATGTGCCTTCAATCAATTTTTGACAGGTGAAAACCGATTGAAAACTGCAAAACACATAGAAACATGGGAAACTCGTGCTATATACGGCCAGATCAGATAAAAAAACCATGCAGAGCTTCAATCTGAACATATTATTGTTTTTAATGGTTTTATGTCTTCAACCCATTGTAAAGCTAATAATATTGCCAACATTTCTCCTGTGTATACTGATAATCAATCTGTAATTCGTTTTCCTATTTTTATATTGAATTCTGGTACTACAAATGATGCATCAGTATAAATTTGAACATATTGATAATATTTATCTAAATGTAATTGCACTGAACATCTATCTACAGCACTTGATTGATCTTGTTTCTTTTCCATTATTGACATATCTACTGTTGCTTCTGGTAGAATCCAGGGAGGTATAATTAATACTGGTGTTGTTTGACTCATTTCTAAACTATTCATTTTAATTTTTTTTTATTTTATTTTCAATTGTCCATCCAAAACTCCTCATTTCAAGTGATTACGTCATGACGACCAAGCCCTATTTGTACTGGATAGGTTTTTCGCGCGTTTTACCCGCATCCGGTTTGCGCGTTAGCAAACCGCCAAAGGTTTTGCGCCAAGACTGCCATCAGAAGCCACTTGTGAAAAGTTCTGTAGCCTTCCTCACCTCCGGCATTTTTACTAGCAGCATAAGTGGGGAAAATGGAGACGGCTGTACTTTTTAGAGGAAACAAGAGAATCACGCTGAGACTTGATGACATGCGCGTTCATAGAATCTCACGCATCTTTCAGGTTGGTTTTTAATTTTTTGGCTAAATGCACCTCCTTTTCCAGAAGACACAAATTAATCACTGGCAAGTTCATTATAATTAGTTGTTACACTCCTATAATTTTTAAAGGACAAATGTCATTTTAACCCTCAGACAGTCAGTCTGACGGATAGAAATTTTATTTAGGCGATTTATTTAGTCATTCTTAAGATGAGACAAAATTGAAAAAAATAAAATTCTAAAAGACAATTCAAGAAATAAAATAAATATTCTTGTGGTAACATTTACTAATAAATTACACAAACATTGATGTTACAACTACATTATTTACTTGTAATTGACCCTAGCAAAAGAAAAACACCTCTGATATCTCATAACCAGTTTGAAATACTGACAACAGAACATCAGACCGTAAAACTTTTCAAGCTTACTCATCACTTTAGCAGTTTTGTTCATCATCAACTGATATGTATATCAAAATCTCTTGCTGAAGTAATGTCATAATGAATTTCTAACTTTTAAAATAGAAAAATAGGAAGAAATTAAAAAGGAGTGTCTACATAAAACACTCAACAAAATATATATATACACACACACAGTAATGCATATACATTTACGTACATATATGTATAACTATATATGTATGTATATATATATATATATATATATATATATATATATATATATATATATATATATATATATATATATACATACATATGTATGTATGCATGTATGTATGTATATATATATATATATATATAGATATATATATATATATATATATATGTATTTATATATGTATTTATATATATATATATATATATATATATATTTATATATATATATATATATATATATATATATATATATATATATATATATATATATATATATATATATATATATATATATATGTTTGTGTACACCTGTGTTTTTGTATATGGTAATAAAACAATTATTAAAATGTATGAGTTGTTGTTATTTGCAACAAACATACATCCTGTCAGAATATGACATTACTTTTAACCACACTAAGAATATTTAGATGCAATGAACAATTTGGTATAATAGCTATAGGACGTCACAAACTGCCTACAGCAGTCACTTGGTACAATTTTCTGCTATTTCATCCCCACGATCAAAGCTGTCAATCAAACCGAAGGGCTTTCAGATGATCACTGCTGTGCATCACAGCGTTGTCTTACAGCAGACACAGTATTGGATACTTGAGTTAGCTGATCACAGAGTTCATTTTGTTTTGAAAAATATTACCGGATTCAGAGTGGAGATCAATAATTGAATCTTGGTTTTAAGAAGTTTACTTGGGAATTGTGTCGGTGAAGGAGATCACTGGAGCACAACAGTAGCTTATATATCCTCCTGTGTTTCAAAAGAAACAAAAAACAAAAAAACAGAACATGCTGTCACCTTTGCATTAATTTGCACATCGTGTCATACAATCACAATTTCTAACTGTAGCCTTTTAAAAAGGGCAAAGTATTGAATTTCACATCAAAATATCCAGATTTGAATTTCTCAGGAAGTCTGATAGCAAAGCAGAAGCACAAATGTGTAACAGTAATACTGAGTTTGTGTCCAGAAAAAGCTCCTATGCTAAATTCAATATTTTCATTTTTCAAAGGCTCCACTTACCTGTTTTAATGAATCTGACTATATCCGTAGTCTGTAAAGAGTGTTTAAAAATGTAGTACTGTTTTCTAAAAGTATTTTTTTTCTCTTAGTCTTAGATAAGAATTCACACTTCAGGAGACTTAGACATAAAACTTTATTGTCCTGTATTCTTTACATTTTTACAGACAGGATTTTTAAATTCGTATTCACAGCCTTAGTAAAATAAGACTTCATCCTAAGAGTATGACAAAAACCTTTGTTTCTCCACATTCGCAGAATATTTTAAACTGTGAATTGATCAAGATTTCAAAAATTCCCTGTGTGTTACCTTTGACTACTGCTATAGATAGATACAAATTAATATATTTAAATTTTTTTTCTATGTATTTATGAGTCTGGACTGACATACACTGCAGTGTTGATTTAATATATTTTTTATTCTTCCTCCATAGATCAACGCATCCAGTCTGTACCTTACAGATGCAGCAAATGTTGCATTTTTTCCCCTTGAAAATGGAAGTTTTAGCTCCATTGACCTACATAACCATGAGCACTATGAAGTCCATGGCGAAGCAGGGGAGACTACGGAAACAGTACCAGACCACACTACCTCCCTTAGCACATATCGCCCATTTTCTTTTCGTAGTGGCACGCCACCCACGGCAAACTTGATCACAGTGGCGAGATCAGCTTCCACACAAAGGTCATTCCAAAGGTATGTTCAGATGTTAACAGTTTGTGTTTAATACAAATTAAATGACCTTAGTTCTTAACTTTGAAGATGATCCTTGTAGAATTACATTTTAAGCAAACTGAGAAACTAGATGTTAAAGGAATAGTACACCCAAAACATGATTAGCCTTCATTTTCTACTCACCCCCATGCTGAACAACACTCTGGAGTACTTTTTTGATATCTCAAATGCATCTAGAGATCTGGGAGGCTTCTTGCTGTCTGCTGACATTCAAATAATGGAGGTCTATGGCGCCCGAGACAGAAAGGTCCACAAAAGTCCACAAAAACGTGTAAATATTCCTCCATACTGCTCGTCCAATGTAATCCAAGTGTCCTGAGTTTGTAGCATCCAGAATTTACTCGAAACGAAGTCATTTAGAACGTTTTAGAGCCTAAACAGTAGTGTATAGGATTTCCTAATAGCGCCCCCATGCGCGCTCACGATTCTACGGAAGCCGGCAGACCAAAACAGCGCATTCAGCTCGGCAAAGAACTCATGCTCTTCCTCAACACTGAAGTCCTCAGACATTTTTCTTTCGTTGTTTCTTTCTTTGCACAGGTAAACAGCACATTTCTTCTTCTACGCTTGCATTATCGGCAGAGCAGACGCTGAATGCGCACTTTCTTCCGGTTTGGTCTGCCGGCTTCCGTAGAATCGTGAGCGCGCATGGGGGCGCTATTAGGAAATCCTATACACTACTGTTTAGGCTCTAAAACGTTCTAAATGACTTCGTTTCGAGTAAATTCTGGATGCTACCCACTCAGGACACTTGGATTACATTGGACGAGCAGTATGGAGGAATATTGACACGTTTTTGTGGACTTTTGTAGACCTTTCTGTCTCGGGCGCCATGGACCTCCATTATTTGAATGTCAGCAGACAGCAAGAAGCCTCCCAGATCTCCAGATGCATTTGAGATATCAAAAAAGTACTCCAGACTGTTGTTCAGCATGGGGGTGAGTAGAAATGAAGGCTAATCATGTTTTGGGTGTACTATTCCTTTAAAGCCTGAATTCCCCAACTGTGGGACATTAATGCATTTCTTCTTCTTATATTTAAGACACAACACAAAGTGCTGTGCATTGAAAGTCTTACATGGACTTGAACGTTGTGCTGTTTTTACTAAATGAATGTGGTAAGATATTGCTGGTTTCTTTTATTTGTGTTAATGCATTTTAGGGCTCTCCATGTGTCTGAGGTGAAGGAGGGAAAGCTTGTTTCAACACGTGTGGTCATGGTAAGTTTCACTGAGTCAGAGGCAACTGTGTCCATCATATTGTCAAAATTAAAAGTTGCCATGGCAGATGAGGAGGACTACACCCTCACTGACACCCTCGGGAATGAAATTGTTGAGTCTGAAGGGACAACTGGTAATTAGAATATATAACTTTTTCACAGACACCAAAATCATACCACTTATTCCATAGCGTTAATGTTGTAAGTAGCGGCATTACATTATTCTTTACTTTAGCTAACTCTGTTTTCTCTACATTTCCTCTTTGAAGGGTCTGTGTACTGGAAACAAAATGCCAGAAAAGTTTTGGCCGTCAAGACATCGACTTTTCGAGAATTGCACCGGCGCCGTTCAAGCAACAGGTATTTGTTACACACTCAAATGACTCTAGTTTTTTCAGGTTTGTAATGAGCTGTAAAGGACACACATACTCATCACAGCCAACGCAGCACTAATAATGTTATGCTTAGAAGAGCTGGCTCAAGTGGTGTAGTCTACGTGATACGTAGGTATGTGCCATACACCCACTAGAAAATCGTAGGAATTTCAGTAAAGCCACTTGTGTTGGGTTCAGACAAAATACCTTTAAGTGTCATCTGCTTTAACCAACTGGGGATTAGAGAAGATAGAGCAGAAATGCAATAAAGCACAGGTTTATACAGGAATCCGTCTTATTTTAGATGGCAATAGTAGATGATCGTCATCTGCTGGATTATGTCACAGCAAATGTAGTGCTAGTACAGGAGTGCCACTATGAAGAAAAACCAAAAGGGTGAACAAAAAGTTAAATGTAGAAATAAACACAAATAGTAAATTGCAAAACAATAGGAAAACTCAGCAGAGCACTAAAAATAGACGTTGTTGTCCTCCTGCAGTCTAAGCCTATAGCAGCATATCTGTTGAGATTGCTCAGAATATCCTAAACAATCACTAACTAAGGCTTTGTCTAACAGGAATTTTTAAGCCTAGTCTTAAAAGTAGACAGGGTGCCTCATGGACCAAAACTGATATGTATTTCCACAGGAGAGGAGCCTGATGGATATTATATGCTTATTTGGCATATTAACTTACAAAATTATGTGTTTTAAATACAAATTTTTCTTCCAAGGCTTGTCTGATTTGTTTCGTGTCATTTACACACAACAATAAGCCAAGTAAAGCAGAAGTTAGGGTTGAAACAGCAAAGATCTGTCTTTATCTGGAATGCAAAGTGCATTTAATGTCTCTAAGCACACTATACCCCCTACAGCGGTTTAGACTTCAGCTGTTGCTGGCTCTAAGAGCCGATGCTTTGAAGTAAATCTAAAGAGCGATCTCCAAGGTTTCAATAGAATTTGGCAAAATCTTATTTTTACCAGTATGTAGGCCATGCAAAGCATAAAAGTTTATAAAATAGGCTTTTACTATTCAATGAAAATGGAGGGAAAATTTGCTACTGCAACTAAAGACACCACGGTGATTGCAATGCTTTGCAGAATGTAAAAACATAAAATAAAACAGCATTTGGCTGCAGTTTAAATAAAGCATAAATAACGAAAATATATAAGTATCATCAAGAACTACTGATTTGAGTGGTAAAAGATTAGCAGTTTTTTTTTGTAAAGTTAATATAACAGTTAAGGCTACAAAAGATACTGCAAAATTGAGAGTGCTTTAGGGATAAAGCTAGCTATTTGGGAACTGAGCCAAACTTTCCATCACTGATCTGAAGATTTGGCAGGGCACAAGAGTACTCGTATTCCAGGACACGCCATCCTATGGTAGAATGTGGCTATTACATATTCATTAACCAAATTCTGAGTCGGATGAATGGAGCCAGCAGTTAAATCCAGAAATACAACAAATTAAAGTGAGATGTTGACCTGACACTGTCAAAATCTATGCTTTGATTTCTTGCTGGTATACTGTAACCAGTTGACTTTTTGGAGAATTTGATTCCAACTACTATTAAGTCAAACCAAATCATGAATAGTCATTATTTCTCCGTTTTTATTCTGACACAAACATCACTTGTCATAGCCCTTTTAACAATATTATCAGGCAAAAAAGATTGCAGCTGCATACTTCTCATAAATCTTTTTTAATTTGCTAATCCAATGCTCAATGTGCCAAATGCAGAAATGAAGAAGTGAAAAAACTTCGTGAACAAGTGGAGGAACTGCTGGAGGCATCTCAAGGGCTAGAAGAGGTTACCAGCAATATTCAAAATCTTGTGACCCAGAGCCGGAACCTGTCTCCAGTTTGGCCAGAAATAAAACAGGCCTTTGTCTGTTTGATCTGCAGAGGTAATGTTTCCATTATGCGTGTTTACATATTAGTCACCTATGCATAACATGTCAGTATTGCAAATTGTTTTGAGTTTGTTCTTTAATTTTGACCAAAAAAGTAACCTAAGACACAATGGACAATGCCGTGACTGTGGCTCAATGGTTTGAGTAGTTGATGAAGGATGTGTGTTCGATTACAGCCTCTCCCTTTCACATGTTTATGGATCCCTGTGCGAGACACTGAACTCCGAGTTGCTTGCCGTCCTGCGTATCGGTTTATGGATGTGTGCTTGTTGTTCAGTGCAATTGGGAGAAAGTAGCTCCAGTGTACAGCTTTGAGTTTTCAGTTTGACTGGAAAAGTGTTTCATAAGTTCGGCCCATTCACCACACTGGGGCACTCAAAGTGCTTTCTGTTGTACATTTATGGTAGTGGAATATAGTTTTTGTTTTTTTGTTAAGATGCATAGCCTGGAAGAACTGCATCCTATGCAGAATGTATTAAACTGATCTGTCCTTTTTCAGCTGTTAAGACTCGCCCCATGTTTACTTCCTGCTGTCGGAGCCTGGTGGGATGTGCGGAGTATGTTCAGGAGTGGAGGAACAACTCTGATCAGTGCCTCAAGTGTAGAGATGACCTGCCAAGCTACACAGAAGTAGCAGGACTCGCAGAAGCACTTAATTGCCTGAAGTTAATTGAGTAAATACTTGTTTTTTATTATTCGATTGGTTCATGTTCAATATGTTAAAAGTTTTTGGCTAACTACTTGTTGTTTATTTGTTGGATCAAGTACAGCTATTAAATTGGTTTATATTTCATCTTGTATTTTTCTCTGAATTAAATTTAAGTAAATTTAAGTAAATACTTAAAATTTTATGTTAATGTATTATGTTTTTTTTTTTATTATTCGATTGGTTCATGTTCAATATGTTAAAAGTTTTTGGCTAACTACTTGTTGTTTTTTTGTTGGATCAGTACAGCTATTAAATTGGTTTATATTTCATCTTGTGTTTTTGTCTGAATTGTGCTTCCTATTTTGTTTTGAAGTCATTCAAACATAACTCTAGTGTTTATCCCTTTTAAAGAAAACAGAACACAATGCAAAAAAGGATGAGCAATGCCTTGTAGAACTTTTTACGTAGAAAAATGTTTATGACGGTTCTGCTGGTGCAGCAGAAACATAGACTTGAAGAAACTTGCTCTGTGCTGTGAATAGCTCTAGATAGGATGTTGCACAAGCTGCTGAAAGTGTAGAACTATTCACACCCTCTCTACACCTCTGAAGAGACAATTAAGTGTTCACCACCAGTGTGTTGTAACACTAGAATAGCTCATGATCAAACAGTCGTTGAGATGGTGCACTAACAATTACCAAATTTAATGGCAAAACCAAATTTATTATTTTACTAAATGACAGTATAGTTTTCTCTCCTGACAGTTGCAGAGAAGTCATATTATTTCTGGAGTTCAAAGACCTCCCATACAAGTAAAAAAATGCCCAGGTTAAAGCTATTTAGAAAGGCAAAAATGTTTTTTAAATATCTCAAACTTATTCGAGCTGAACCATAGGCTGACATTTCAATAACTTCACAGCATTATTTAAGACAAAGTTTTATTAAAGTGGAATGAAATGTAAAAACTAGTTACATAAGGCAATAGCTTAAAGTTTACAATAGAACATAACATATTTCCAGTTTTTGTACATAATTAAGTAATGTGCCATTAAGGTTTAAAGGCAATTCATGTAATTATGACATGAAATTAAAGTAAACATTTTTGACTTTTTGCATTATGTTAAACTACGCACTAAAACAATATATTTGACGCCAGTTGTCTCTGGATAAACGTTTACAAATAAAATGAAGCAATACTCTATGCATTAAAGAAACGGCTTCACAAATAAGTAACTCCACTATTAGTGTGAATTCAATTTCTAAATTTCTTTATGGGGCAGTGATACATTTTACATTCAAACTGGAACAGTGTTTTTTAAATATGTAGTGAAAAGTTTACAACACTGTCAGAGTTAAAACATTCATTGCAGAAATATTTTCCTCCTCTAGGAAGACAGAATCATGACAGTAACTTTCACTTCAGGGTGTTTTCTTTTGTGTAGAGTTTAAATTGATCCATCTCCAGCAAGAGTTCTTAGAGGACTTTAAAAGTGTAGCACAAAATAGGAGGGTATGCACAGTTCAGGGCATAAATCAGTCCCATAAGCAGTGGACAAGCTTTCGCTGTACTCTTGCATCCTGGGACAATCTCATAGCTGTCAGATTTTGAAAACAGAGTTACTAACATCACTGTGCTGTCCTCGCCCTGAGTTTTCCCAACTTTTCAGCTGGCTAGACAGCCAGACAACGACGCTCCAATAACCAAACTTCTTTCTCTTTTCAGCTGTTTATTGAAGAGTGGCCTCTGACCACTGCCATCGCTTTAGCCATCGTAAACTGTAACATACAACCATTACAAATCAATCACTCTTGTAGCAAGCCAATAACTTCAGCATACAATTATTTACACCACAGTTACATAAGGCAAATCAAAAACTAATAAACTCAGAAACAGCTTCTTCCCCTGTGCTGTGAGGGTATCCCATCTGATGTGAGACAGCGGTCTAACACAGACGGTTTCCATGCATTTCTTTCTTTCTGTACAAAATTTTAATTTAAAATATTAAAAACGATATAAAATAAAGCAGGAAACCTAAACCTAGCCGGAGTGTCTGAAAGAAATTTCACAATGGTAACATGCTGCGATAATTACCCATTTATGAATCACTTTCAAACACTATGTCCCTTTAAATGAACCCCTTGTTCAAGATTATTTTTAAATGTTTGAAAACATGACCTACCAAGCAGTCCTCAAAAAGTCATATTCCTTCTTCCCATGGTACAGTATAAGGCTGGAGATAATGGCTTCTCTTCTCACCTCAATGCTCTGTTTCTGCAATCAGATTAAGAACATAAACATAAGCATTATAAATACACAATGAGCATGTGAGGGAAGTTTAAGACTTAGGGGTGTCTTGAACCGATCGTGTGACCAGATATCAGAGAAAGAGCGAGATGAAGTGGGTGACTGAGGGAGCGATGGAGAAGGAGCAAAGTTAGTCAGTGAGGTGGGGACAGACAGGCAGCTGAGGGCTGCCTGTCTGTCGTATTTTATTTCATAAATATAAGTAATAAGTTACGTCAATGCTGATACATCAATGGTGTCTTACAATGCAATAAATGTCACAGGCTTGTTATTGAGGTAGGTAGAGTAGTATTGTAATATTGTTACATCCCTAGTAGAACACAAAGAACAGAAAAATACTGGGATGGTCCTGTTAATCTACATGGAACACTTTACTGCATTGCCAAAGAATTTGATCTGTCTGTGAATCAGAAACAAGTAGGTCCATCTCCCTGTAAAACATATGAAAAAGCAAAACAAGCACACCTGACTCAGTCGGTCCAGGAGCAAACTCGTCTTGGGCCCCAAAACTCCTCCCCTGGCTTTCATCAGCTTTCGTGTGTATTTGTCAAGTTTTTTCCTGGTTTGATGCACTGGAATGGTTGGTGTTCTCCTGAATTCCTCTTTGATCTGAATCAACGAAAGATTCACAAGTACAACTATATTTTGATTGAAATTTACATGTTCAAACGGAGCATGAATTAGTTAATTAAAAATTATTCATTAAGCATAGTTACAGCTTAACAAAGTTAAAAGCTTAAGGGCCACAGGAGAAAATAGGTCCTACAAACAGTGAAATAACTTTTTATCTGTGATTTAAAAAAAACCCATTTAGAACAATAATAAATAAAACAGAACAATAATAACTTACCTGTGAAATGACTTAAGTGCTACATGTTGCTCTGTGATCCTCAGACGTCTGGACACAGAAAGTCGGTCCTGTAGTAGCCACAGTGCGCATGCGTTGTGCGTACGTCTCAAAACCCTGCATTTTCATAGTAAAGTTTGTTTAGAATGTAAGTGTATGTACATACAATAATTCATATTTAATGGTATAAGGAAACCTAAATACATCTCACTCTAACTATATAATTCACGTATTACTTAAAAATATTGAAAAACTCTAGATCTTACTGAATCTTAAAATATAAATTAGAATGACAGTTATTCTAATAGAATTTACTGCAACAAAAAGTATTTTTTTTTCAACTCCAATCACTTCTCACCTCTTAACGTTTATAATCATTTTCACCCCCTTTCACAGCGACAGGTTTCTCACCTCAATCGCTGCCTTGATCAGACAAATCTCTATTGCGCAGGGTGCTCTGCGTAATTACGCATGCCAAAGACTCAGTTTCACGTTCTCAGATTTTGTTGGAGCTTACGGAATTAATTCGTAAAGACTGTAAAGGGACAAGGACAAATAACGGGTCTGAGCCAAAGCCCCTGATGGTACATGTCCCCTCATATGCGACTAAAAAGTGCGAATCAACATGTACCTTTATGCACATCTGAATTCAAGCGCAGGACGATGTGCCAGCGCAGAATCAAATCACCCAGCCCCGGGTAGACTGTTAAAATTGAGTTTGCATAGTATCCTATCAGTATGTATTTACATATTATCTTGCTGTAGAGGTACAAACATCTCAGGCATGGAAATGCAGGGATAATTTTTTTTCACCTCACTCCTGATTTTATTGGCTGTTTTCCCAGATATATCTCTAAAAAAATTCCAGATTTTTTACCGCCACAAAAATGAAGTTCCTCACACAGCACTCCGTTTCATAAATGTTCCATTTATTGACTATGAGGTGGTAAAATACGCTTGATATTGCGATTAATTGTCCCATTGATGCACAGCGACATCTGCTGGTCATTTAAAATACCTGTCGTGAGTGTCAAATTTACCATGTCTGTTCTGTCGCAGTTAAATCTCTCTGATGACTTTATTCCGAGTAAACCCTGTAGCTATAAAAAATATAAATATATATTACATCTAAATATATGTATATATTTATATATGTATAAGACCTGCTTTAATTTCGAACACAAGCAAAAGCTACGATGAGGGCAGGAAATACAACGAAAGTTTCTCCATGCCATGCCTTTATTTTGAAGGGCTCCGGACCGGCGGGCTTGAAAGCCACGCCCACTTCTGAAACCGAAAATTGACTGGTATTTCCGTTTTGGGGGCGAAAACGAAAAAAACCAAAATCAAGCCGTTTAATGGATTTTGGTTTTATGTGCAGAAGCCACAAAACGGGAAAACGAATCGTTTTCTGAGGAGAAAAAGGAGAAAACGGCCGTTTTTCTGTTTTTTCCATGTTGAATTATACCGTTTAATCAAACTGATAAAAAGTACCTTCGTCCTTCACATTTATCATTATTTTTCCTCCCTATTAAGTATAAATTGTCATTTAAAAAAGTATGACCTACTCTTAATCTGATCATTATTATTTCTTCCCTTCGGTTTCTCTCATTAATATTTCTATTTAATACTGACTTTTGTACTTTATATAACCTTCTTCATTTTTATCTTCATTCCACCTTTTTTTGCCATTTTTCAATTTCTTTCCTCTTAATAAATGATTTTCCTTCCCCTTTCCCTAAAGGAATTGTAATTGTTATTTGTCTACTTTTCATTCAACCTAACTTTCCATTAATTAGCTTGAAAACAGCACTTTGTAGGCACCCAGTTTCTCTAACAATGGCCCTTTTTGGGTTACCCTCCATGCATTGGGTGTCAGTTCAGTGGCAGTTCCAGAACATTTTCTTAGGGTTGACCAGGCAGCACAATAATGTGCATGTGGCCAAAAAGTAATAGGGATCAAATTCGGTTCAGAGTCAAGCTATTGGGATCAGGCATCAGGTTCAATTTGCATATTTTCTTAGCCAAAACAAGGATTTGTTGGGCTACTGTAATTTTGAATTGAAAAACGTCCTGAATGGGAAGTCTTCAAACTTAAAAAAACAAAGTCCAGTTTTTTTTTTGTTTGTTTTTTTGGAATGATTATGACCTGGATGTCTAAGAATCTTCACCAGCTTATCAGGGAAATGAATGCCCACAATGTCTATATTCTCCAAAAGAGAATAACAGAACAGACCTTCATGAGGCCCTTGTTAAAGCTATGCATATATTTATGCATCTATGCTCTTCAAATAACTTTCTGGTTCGATGCAACATTTACATTAAATGGGTTGAGAGGTTGTTCTTTACCAGTAAATACATAAAAGATTCCCAGATGACTGCCGATACAAACTCTCCCCTATAAAACCTAAAACTAATTCTTATAAGAGAGTAAAATCTGTATTAGTCTTCATTAAATGTAGCATATTGTTGTAAATAATCGATTGCTTTATTTTTGGTGTCAGCTTTTGGTCAATATGCTAACCTTAAAAGGTCAAAGTGGGAAAATGTAGAAGTAGTAGACAAATTAGCAATTAGAGGAGGCAATAACAATTACAATTCCTTTAGGGAAAGGGGAAGGAAAATCATTTATTAAGAGGAAAGAAATTGAAAAATGGCAAAAAAGGTGGAATGAAGATAAAAATGAAGAAGGTTATATAAAGTACAAAAGTCAGTATTAAATAGAAATATTAATGAGAGAAACCGAAGGGAAGAAATAATAATGATCAGATTAAGAGTAGGTCATACTTTTTTAAATGACAATTTATACTTAATAGGGAGGAAAAATAATGATAAATGTGAAGGATGTGGAGAGATAGAAAATGCAGATGTATTGATGAACTGCAAAACATATGAACCTGAAAGGAAGAAATTGAAAAGAGGACAGGCCAAGAATGGAGTCTTAAAGGATTATTGGGAAATAAAGGAAATATAAAAGATATTTATAGATTAAGGAAAGCATTATTTATTTATCTTCAGAATACAAAATTAAAAAATAGAATTTAATAGATGTAAAACAATGTTGCTACACACTCATGAACAGTAGGTGGCGGTATGCCCGCCCCTTCCCTAGAGCCCGGTGGGATCGAAAACATTTTGAATGGAAATCAGTGGGGAGAAATGAATAAACTTTTGGTCCCAGTCGCTCTCTGTCATTGATTCCAGATATGCTGGTTGTGTATTCAAATTGTTTTTTTGTTTTTTTTTAGTTCCTCTTTGGTCAAAGTCTGGTCAAAACCCATCAATGAGATCGCACCAAACAGGAAGTTAATTGCACAAAGGATCCGGTAGATTTCCAAATAAAACACATCCGATCTTAACCCATGATCCTTTTTTAAAACTAGTTTAATTAGTTTCTCCCGTATGCCACGACGTAATGCATTGATCTGAAAATCAACCTCAGAGGCAACGCACGCAGTGGCGAGGGTTTGATCCGTCAGATGGAGTTAAATCACAAAGGATTCAATGTTGAATCGGGGCGGCAGCTAAATGCTAGGCGATGGGTAGCAGCCAAAACGTTGCAATTTCACATAATCCTGACGAGATCCGAAAAACGTAGCAAAAACTAGCAAGCGGGTGATTATGTATGCTCTCTGTCATTGATTCCAGATATGCTGGTTGTGTATTTAAATTGTTTTTTTTTTTTTTTTAGTTCCTCTTTGGTCAAAATCTGGTCAAAACCCATCAATGAGATCGCACCAAACAGGAAGTTAAATGCACAAAGGATCTGGTAGATTTCCAAATAAAACACATCCGATCTTAACCCATGATCCTTTTTTTAACTAGTTTAAATAGTTTCTCCCGTATGCCACGACGTAATGCATTGATCTGAAAATCAACCTCAGACGCAACACACGCAGTGGCGAGGGTTTGATCCGTCAGATGGAGTTAAATCACAAAGAATTCAATGTTGAATCGGGGCGGCAGCTAAATGCTAGGCGATGGGTAGCAGCCAAAACGTTGCAATTTCACATAATCCTGAGGAGATCCGAAAAACGTAGCAAAAACTAGCAAGCGGGTGATTATGTATGTTCACTAAGTAAATATTATGTAAATAAACCCTACACTTCTCGCTATAAATGTAATCAAAACCCATTTAAATGCAGAAACTGATTGAAATTATTGATTTTCCCACTAAAAGTTAGAGAAATCTCAGCCATGTTTATACCAAAATGTTACAGTTTCACATTATCTTGAAAAATCTTTGCAAGAAACGAACAAGCAAGTGAATATGTACATTCCCTGAGTAAATATTCTGGCAACAAACTATACATTTCTCACTAGAAATGTAATCAAAACTCATTTTAATGCAAAAACAAACTCAAGTTATTAATCTTTCCACAAAAAATGAGCGAATGTCGGCCATCTATATATATTTTTTTCTTCTCCCAGCTGGAATCTTGAAAGTCACGTGACTAGGACGTAAAACAATAGAAAGCGTATAGGCAGAAGAAACGTAACAGTACCACAAAAAAATGGCCATTAATGTACCTCCACTACGTTTTGCAGTGTGGACCAACGTAGTGGGGTACATTTTCCCATGAGACTGGGTTGTTCTAAGCCAACAGTGATGTAAGAACCCAATGAATCTGATGTATAGAATGGAGAGAAATCCACACTGAGATGTAAGATGAAACAACAGCCATTTTGTAAATATTATTAGATGGGGTAAAAAGAAAGATATTTTTAACCCATCTAACAAATCCCTAACAATACCCACGTAATACCTGCCTGTTTGTGTCAGAACTAAAGTTTGCCCTAACTAGTTTATCTAATTGGGATAGTTCCTCGGTGAGGATAAAAAAGTCATCTTCATTACGTACATGGCACAGATTTGGGAATGGAATGAGAGCCTTGATCTAAGAACATAGTGTAATACTTTGATTAGGCTGGAGCCATGGATGTCTCCTCATTTGCAAACGTGTCTGATGTAATGATGGGATCATGTGGCAGACTGGAGTTGTATAAAATGCTTCTTTAACTGTGATTTGGGTACGAATTCAATGAGATGTGAGCCCGGTTGGTAAACTTCTGTAATTCAAAGCAACTTCTGACAAAACAATTTCTGTCAAAATCTGTTGTCATGTTTAAAGGTTATTTTAATACATCAACATTATGAAGTGTTTTTTAAAGAGTTTTTCCCTAGTGATCTCTTCTCAGGAAAATAACCAAAGATAAAAAGCTTTAAGGTGTAAACAAAGAGCTTTCCATGACATAAGACTGATTTTCTTTGTTTTGTTGTTTTTTTTTGCATTTGTTTTCAACCTAACAGCAGATAAACCCAGAGTCACACTGACAGCAGAGAAAACAACCATACCACTAGGGGGCAGTGTTAGACTGACCTGCTCTGTGGATGGATCTGCTGACTGGAAGTTTGACTGGTTCAGAAATGGGCAACAATATTCCGTAGTCCAGACCAGAGGAAACATTGAGCCATACAGAGTCATCAGTATCTCAGAGGGAGGTCTATACAGCTGCAGAGGAGGAAGAGGAGATCCAGTTTTTACAACAGAAACAAGCAATGAATTCTCTATTAGCAGAACTGGTGAGTTTAGCTTTACATTTTAGAAAAATGCTTTCTTCAACTATCATTTATTTATCAGGGATGTTTAAGTATCCGATGTTGATAATAATGAGAGCTTTAAATAAAATGAAAACAATAATTATATGATGGTAGCTCCATTAGCTGATTGATTGAATTTGAAGTATTTTAATTGCATTTCAATGGTAGCAATGAAGATAATCCAGGAAAGACATTTTTATGTAACACTCTAACAAACAAATAATTATTGTGAACAGTCTCTAAGCCAACAGTGATCCAACAACCCAGTGGGTCTGATGTATACAGAGGAGAGAAAGTCACTCTGAGATGTGAGATCTATGGAGGTGGAGGAGCTCAGTGGACGTATGAATGGAGAACAACCAGGAGAAACTCTCCAACATCCAGTGAATACAGGATCAACAGAGTCTCTTGGTTTGACAGTGGAGAATACAGCTGTAGGGCTGAAGGAGATCATCAGATAACAGAATGGAGTGATGCTTTAACACTGACAGTGAGATGTGAGTAAAATGTAAAATATTTCCTTATTGTTTTGATCTTAAATAAATTATTAACAAGTATTCCTGTTACTATTGACCACAGACTAAAGCAATGTTTAAAACAGTGTTATATGTTAAAAATTGTAAAAACTTAATTTTAATAAATGCAAAATAAACTAACTTTAATCTATATACTGAGAGTATATTTAGTTTCATTTTCTATTATGAATGATTAAATTAAATATAAAATGACAGTCATTTTATAAAGATTTTTAGATGTGGTAAAAAATTCTTTTTTTTTTTTTTTTTTTTACTAAAGTAAGATGATGATGTGATATTTATTTACCGTATTTTCACGACCATAAGGCGCACCGGACTAAAAGGCGCACTCTCAGTTATGTGTCCCATTTCTGTATTTAACACACACATAAGGCGCACCGGACTATAGGGCGCGTTTTTTATATACAGGTACATGTCCTCTACTACCTTTAAATACCTCTACTGCGTATTTAAAAATACAGCGGGGGCAAAACTGAGTATGACTGTGCTTTATTCATGTATTTATTACAAAGTATTAATCAAACCTGGCAGCTGGCCGTGAGACAGAGACATCGCAGATGACACAGCGCTGTGGTCACTCCTAAATTAACTTAAAATCCTGAAACCTGCTGACGGAATATGTTCGCTTTTATTACCGGTATCCTGGTGCCTGCAGTTTAGATTATTTAGATGAAAAACACCTGCCAGCAGCCGCGGTGAACCCCAGGCTGCCCAGCCTACAGGCTGCTGATGAAGAGATTTCTGCTGTCAGCGCACCGCTGGTATGTGGGGGTCTGAGCGCCTCCGACAGAAATAGATAATCTGGATGAACTGACTGCAATTATTAAGTTTTCAGGTGGACTTTCTCACTTAAAAACATATTAAAACTACTTTATTCCCACTGATCACAGCAAATATAGCTGCAAGATTTAGATTATTTAGATGAAAAAACACCTGCCAGCCACCGCGCTGAAGAGGAGGAGACGCGGCCCAGAGGCTGCTGTTGAATTAAGTTTTCAGGTAGAAATATAGAGCGGGAGCAAAACTGAGTATGATTGTGCTTTATTCATGTATTTATTACAAAGTATTAATCAAACCCATCAAAGTCATCATCCTCTGTTTCTGAATTAAACAGCTGCGCTAAATCAGACATGCCAGTTTCCCCTTCTTCGCTGTCAGTCACTTTCCGTGCAGCGCGGCTCCTCAGAAATAATGCCGGCTTTTGCGAAAGCCACAGAGCCAGCAGACACTTTAGTCCAAGCATCTACAATCCATCCGCAAACTGTGGCGTAATCTGCCCGGCGCTGCCTTCTTATCCTGTAACTGTGGTCTCCGTCGGTCATCCATCGCTCCCACGCCGCTTGCAGCCTTACTTTGAACGGGCGCTTCACACCGATGTCGAGCGGTGGAAGCTCCTTTGTCAGACCCCCGGGATAACGGCGAGCACAGCGTTCATTTGATTCACCTTTTTTTCACATCGGCTGTGAGATGGGCACGCAGCGATGGTGATGCGTGGAAAAAACCACCTAGTCTTCTCACATACACCTGCCTCAGCCACGCATCCATCCAGCCTTTTCCATTTGCGTTAATATCATATGTCATCAGAGCGCTGTCTGTCTCGCTGGCAGCTCCCAGATCAGCTTCTCTGATTGGTTGATGCGGCGCGTCCAGCAGCAAAACTTCAATTTTTCCATCTCGAGCAGCAGAAGCGCGGCGCTTCAGATGCTTAAACGCTCCCGACGTGCTGCACCAAAATGCGCTGCGGGACCTTTTGCTGCACCTATATGCGCGTCAACCATTGACTTTGCATGTAAACTCGCTGCTTCTGCTGCTTCTGCTGCACCTGCTGGGTCCGGTTCACACCGATGTCGAGCAGCGTTAATTTGTTTCCCCATGTTTTTCACATCAGCTGTGAGATGGGCACGCATGGAGTTACATATTAACAGCGATGGTGAGGGGTGGAAAAAAAACACCTGGTCTCCTTACATTCAGCCACTCTTTCATCATCTCCTCAATGAGGTAGTCTCAAAAGTCGCAGTTACAACACATATAAGGCGCACCGCACCATAGGGCGCACCGCACATTTTGAGGAAAAAAAAAGACGTTTAAGTGCGCCTTATAGTCGTGAAAATACGGTACCTTGTTTTCAACCTAACAGCAAATAAACCCAGAGCCACACTGAGAGCAGAGGAAACAATCATACCACTAGGGGGCAGTGTTAGACTGACCTGCTCTGTGGATGGATCTGCTGACTGGAAGTTTGACTGGTTCAGAAATGGGCAACAATATTCTGTAGATCAGACCAGAAGAAACATTGAGCCATACGGAGTCATCAGCATCTCAGAGGGAGGTCTATACAGCTGCAGAGGAGGAAGAGGAGATCCAGTTTTTACAACAGAAACAGGCAATGAAATCTCTATTTGGAAAACTGGTGAGTTTGTTGCCTTTTTTACATCTTGAAACTGTTTAACCAGGAAACTTTATTTCTGTTCTACATCTATTGATATTTGGTGCATGAAGAGTTTTTTATTTTATTTATTATCTTATTTTGGAATAAACAACCAAGAATAACAGAATTCTCGGGGAAGAGCTGAATCATTATAAAAACAAAAAGTAAATGCCTCTTTTAATCTTTATCACAGTGGAATACATTATTTCTGACAACTAGAAGCATTTTAGATACAGTTTGTCTGTTTGATGAGAATATAATTGTAATAATTGTTAAATGTTTATTGTGGTCTGCCCTCTTTTGAAGTCTCTCTCTACTAGTCTTTTTGTACAGATTTCCAGCAAAACCTTAAAAAAAAAACGTTGTTTAAACTCAAACAATTTCAAACAAAATTCAGGCAGCTTTAGTAAAAACAGATATTTCCAGGTCTGAAGGTAGAGAAAAGTTCTAACCTCACAGACATGATAACTGGTCCAAGTAATCTGTGACACATGATGCTAGAAAACTTCCTACAATTTATGGGGTCAGATATTAAAGTGATTTAATTCACATTGTTAGTTTATATATTGACAGGCTGGTAGAAATTATTATCTCAGTATTCAATGTGATTTTTTGCTGCTTTATATCTGTCTCTCTAATTCCTAATGTTGTTTAGCTAAGAAACATCTTCTGGCTTCTGGGATTTGGATAATGTTGTAGTTTTATTAGAAAGAAACAAATTAAATAGATAAGATTTTTTATTTCTATATCACACCTTAATGAGGGAGTATTATTTTAATCCATATCAATTAGGTTTACTGTAATTATATGTATATATATATATATATATATATATATATATATATATATATATATATATATATATATATATATATATATATATATATATATATATATATATATATATATATATATATATATATCTGTTTTATATACGTCTATATCAGTATTCTCACTGAATATTATTCATTCCAGTCTCTAAGGCCACTGTGACCCTTCAACCCAATTGGCCTCAGATATTCAGAGGAGAGAAAGTCTCTCTGAGATGTGAGATCCATGGAGGTGGAGGAGCTCAGTGGACGTATGAATGGAGAACAACCATCAGAAACTCTGAAACATCCAATGAATACAGGATCGCTGCAGCTACTGAATCCTACAGTGGAGAATATAGATGCATGGCTAGAGGAGACTACCAGATAACAGACTGGAGTGATGCCTTCAGACTGACAGTGAGAGGTGAGTCAGACTGTCGTCTATAAAAGGCCTAAAATGAACTATTTTATTTATATTATTCTAATCTATTAAAAAAAAAACTGCTCAGCACTTTTACATATTTTTCCAGAATGAGATAACGTCACACATGGTGTAAATATTCTGTTAGAATATAATATATTCTGCCAGATAATATGATAGAAAATGCAAATTCTGTTTATTCAGGAATAATCTGTGGAAAACTTTATGAGATGTTTAAGATTTCTGACAAAATAAAATGGTTTGTTAGTATACAGGCTGGATCTAACCATTATTTTTCACCATCTGTGTCTCCATCAGATAAACCTCAGCCTGTCCTCTCTGTGTCTCCATCAGATAAACCTCAGCCTGTCCTCTCTGTGTCTCCATCATGGCTGAGTCCTGGAGCCTCAGTGACTCTGAGCTGTGGGGGGTTGGAGCATCCATCTGCAGGATGGAGGTTCTTCTGGTATAAAGTGGTTCCAGCAAAATCCAGCAGCTCCTACAGCTTAGAGCTGCTGACTGGCAGAACCAACTGGACTGAACAGAACTCCTACCTCATTAATGGACAGAATCACACAGCAGGATATGTGTGCAGAGCAGGAAGAGGAGAACCAGTGTTTTACACTAAATACAGTGAAGCAAAGTTTGTCTGGTCTGCAGGTCAGTTTATCTCTGTTCATTCAAGGATCCTTGTGTTTTAAATGTTGATTATTTTTCAACAATTTGCATTTCACCTAAAATGCTGCCCATTCTATTGGCAGAGTTTATCTGACGTCTCCTTCGGGTTTTATCGGCTTCCTCTCATCTACCTGCAGTCCATCAGTTTAAGTCTAAGTGTATGTCTACATTCAGGGGCTGCATTGATTGAAGGCAGCCATTCTAGGCTGATTCTGTTCTTTTTAACAAAGATTCCTTCGAGTCATTGCTTATCCCATGATTCCTTACTAATTAAAGTTGATTGGTCAGCCAGAGGCAGCAATAGCAGATGGACAAGGTGGACAGCAGTGACAGAAATTGTGAATTAAATGTAAAAAAATGCTTTTAGTGTAACAATATGACATTTCAGATTTTTTTTAAAGTGGGAATGTAGCTTTATAAACCTCAGATATCTTACATTTTATTATCATGACCTAGTCAAACTAGCTGTGAGTGCAGCAAACTCTGAAATCTTAACTGAGAAGTACCTGTGCAAATTCTCAATCATCTGGGTCATGACAACCACAAAACCAGCTTAAATCAGAGGCAACTTTTGCTCTGTTTATATGAAAATGTTCAGACATCTGGCAGTCTAAACACCCCCACATTAATCCCAGTAATTTAATGAGACCACAATCCGAAAATCAGAACGAGAACATTTTCTGAAAATTAGCAGTAAATTATTTAGTAATGTTGTGAGTGTAGAAGGGGCTTTAAAGTTCTAGTGTTTAATATAATTCTATTTTCTTTGTAGCTAAATATACACTCCTGATCAAAATCTTTAGACCAGTCAAAAAATTGCAAGAATTTGCATTTTGCACTATTGGATCTTAAGAAGGTTCAAAGTAGAGCTTCACAATGTTAAAGGAAAAAATCAGTGCAAGAGACAAGAACTTTTGAGCAGGGAATTTTCTGAAAACTGCAGTTACACTCAAACATTATTTTTTCAGCTGATCAAAAGTTTAAGACCATAGTCTTTAAAAGGCAAAAGCTGTGCAAAAATCTGGATTCCATGTCATTTCTGTCAAGTCTTAACACTGTCAAGACCTCCTGATGGCAAAAGCAAAAAAGCTCACTGACTTTGAATGTGGTAGGATTGTTGAGCTGCATAAGCAAGGCCTCTCACAACGACGCAGTAAGACAGTCATTTTGCATTTTTTAAATGATCCTGAGGGTTATGGAACAAAAAAGTCAAGTGGAGACCCAAAAAAATTTCACCAGCTCTAAGCCGCAGGATCCGATTGGCTGTCCATCAAGACACAGGACGATCCTCTACCCAAATTAAGGCCATTACTGGTGCTGACTGCAGCCCAATAACCATCAGACGGCATCTGCGAGAGAAGGGCTTCAGAAATAAAAAAACGTCTTCAACGGCTACGTCTTCTTCTTTGCAAGGGTGCACCCAACATGGGACATTGAAAGGTGGAAGAAAGTTGTCTTCTCTGATGAGAAAAAATGTAACCTTGATGGTCCTGATGGCTTCCAACGTTACTGGCATGACAAGGAGATCCCACCTGAGATGTTTTCTACACGGCACAGTGGTGGGGGCCTCATCATGATTTGTGGTGCGTTTTCCTTCAATGGAACTATAGAGTTTCAGGTTGTCCAGGGGCATCAAACAGCAGCTGGCTATGTGGAGATGTTGCAGCGGGTCCCTTATGACTGAGGGCCCTTGTCTGTGTGGTAATGATTGGGTTTTTCAACAGGACAATGCTGCAGTTCACAATGCCTGCCTGACAAAGGAGTTCTTCCAAGAGAATAACATCACTCTTTTGGACCATCCTGCATGTTCCCCGGATCTAAACCCAATTGAGAACATTTTGGGATGGATGGCAAGGGAAGTTTACAAAAATGGACATCGGTTCCAGACAGTGGATGCCCTTCGTGAAGCCATCTTCAACACTTGGAGCAACGTTCCCACTAGCCTCCTGGAAACACTGGCATCAAGCATGCCTAAACGATTGTTTGAAGTCATCAACAAGAATGGTGGAGCTACTCATTACTGAGTCCTTTTTTTGACACTTGGATTTCTGTTTTGGGGGGTTTCAGGTTTTTTTGAGCTATGGTCTTAAACTTTTGATCAACTGAAAAAAATCATGTTTGAGTGTAAATGCAGTTTTCAATTAATTCCCCGCTCAAAAGTTTTTGTCTCTTACGCTGATTTCTTCTTTTAACATTGTGAAGCTCTACTTAGAACCTTCTTTAGATCCAATAGTGCAAAATGTTAATTCTTGCAATTTTTTGACTGGTCTTAAGATTTTGATCAGGAGTGTATATGTATTTACAACTTAAAGACATGGTGGCCCCGTGGTCGTGTTTCTCTTAGAGTTTGAAGCGAAAATCTTTGCTGCAGGTAGAATGAGAGGAAACCTATAAAACCTGTAGGCCCTGAAGGAGCCTTCAGTTTAACTCCACCCCTGATGCCAAAACAGTGCCAACCTGCATTGCCATGGTAACTTATAAGGGGCCATAGAAATCTGCAGCATCTCTAAAAGCTGTTGTTATTAAAAAAATGCAACTTAATTATTATTTCTTATTGTTTCTTTTCATAGTTAATGTTTAAAGACATTGTTTAATTTTATTATGTTAAACTTCATAATGCCAAATCTCTTTTTAGAGTCAATGTCAATGCTTTAGCTTCATACTTCTGAACCAGTTACTTGGGACCTCATTTTAACACACAGAAAGGCGGCCATGTTACTCTGGTTCTCAAATCAATCCAATGGCATTCAATTATGTGAAGACTTTAGTGGTTATTACGTCTTCATTGCCTTGGTCCCCATACCTTAGTGACTACCTGGTTGGTCCCACCTAGATCATTAAATACAGAGAATATCATAAAATGCAATTAGATTGTAATTCACTGTAGTTAGTTTTTATTTTTGTCTTTCATTCCTTAGATTTTAGCACCTCTGCTTGAAGGGAGGCTGTCACATACTATGGCTCTACAAATTTCTACACCAGTATCTTTGGTTGTTTACAAAGACTTTTAGAATACATTATGTTGCCTTTTTGGCTTATTGTATTTTATTTCTGCATTTTCTATTTGTTTTTTCACTTTTTGTTATAAACTTAAGTCTTCTCAATATTTACTATAACAAGATCATATTATCAGACGTACAGTATTGTGCATGTATGCAATGAGTAAACCAGAGATTAATGGAGCAAAGCGACCAGAGATGTGAAAAGAAAGACTGAATCAGGTGATCAGGAGTAGCGCTTAGAATAAATATGAACTTTGGTTTTCACTGAGGCAGGAGCTGAAGCTGCCAGAGTTTGTTAGATGATGATGAGGCTGCACAGCAGAGTTTATGTCTATTAATCGCAATTAGTAAGAAAATCTCTTTATGCTCAATAATAACAAAGTAAACACTATCAGGATGAATGCTTGGCATCTATTGCTTTGTTTTAACACAAATATCTGAGGTGTAGGGTCTTTGCTATAGGCATAGATGGTGAGTAGGACCCTTTGATGTTTATTTTTCTGTAAATCACATCTTTGTTACAATGCATTTAAATTAGACCACATTTTTCAACATAACTTTAAAAAAAAAATACAATGCAAATATTTAATTTTGTTTTATTTTCATGTTTTTTTTTCAGACGCTCATCCAGCTGCTTCTCTCTCAGTGACTCCAGACAGAGTTCAACATTTTATCAATCAGTCTGTCACTCTGAGCTGTAGAGGGAACAACACTGAGTGGAGACTGAGGAGGTTTACAGAAACAGGTGGACTATCAGACACTCACTGCTCCAACTGGGGGACAATGACTGGATCCTCATGTTCTATAAACACAGGCTGGTCTCACAGTGGAGTGTACTGGTGTGAGTCTGGATCAGGAGATTTTAGCAACGCAGTCAACATCACTGTACAGGGTAGGTTATGATTGATGATATTTCCTTTAACATTTTCCTGTGTTTTCACATACTGTAAAAGCTGCAGTTACTGTGAACATTAATATCCAGAGACACAGTGGGGGCTGTAGGCTTTGCTTTGAGCAGCCGGTCTGGAGCGCAGCGGGGCGGAGCGCTGATGGAGGATGAGGGATTCGGGGTTAGCATGAAATGTTGGTCATGTTGCTGTTAGCATAAACAAAACGTGTTACACAATGCTTGCACACTGTTGCACTTTTATCCACAACTTTCTTTCCGCCGTCATCGTAGGTCACTCTAAATGCAAAGCGGTCCCATACAGCAGACCTATAAAATGCTGCTGGCGCGTCTTCCAACTCCTGTTCTTTCCCACTCGCCAGTCCGACACAATTCTCCACAACAACTGATTTTTTTACCTGCTACACCCGGCTAAGCTGCTTCGCTTCTTCTTCTACTTGTTTACTACTGGTGGTTGGCTTTGGTCGCAGTACCGCCACCTTCTGCTCTGGAGTGTAAACGCTTCGCCTATGAGAAAAAGTAACGCGCATGAACCAAACGCAACACACGCGAATCGAACCGAAAAGTTCGGACGGTTTTCATAAATCGTCCCATCCCTACTGATTACCTAATGGTAAATAGTAAATTACATTTAATCCTAGAGGGTTTCAACACTAACAATTTCTCTAACCTTTTAACTTTTAAGAATCCAAATGCAGATAGAAATATGTATTTTAGTTGCTCTGAATATGACACATTGTGTGGAGAATTCTTTATTGGTTTTATAATTTCGTAGTATGACATAAATGAGAGCAGAATAACTTTAACAAAGATCACTGAATTCAACACTGAAGACCAGGATCAGAAATGATGTTTAAATGTAATTCCGCTGAGAACTTAAAATGGAAACATGCTGTGATTTTGTTTCAGATGAGGAACTGAAATAGATCAGATAACAGGTTTATATCCAGATGTCACACAAAGCTTATAGTTTTCTAGAAGAATGTAATAAAATGAAAATGCAGTTGATAAGATTAAGCCATCCTTTCTAATCTTAACATGAAAAATGAGTGAAAAATAACACCAACATTTTACCTTCTATATGAAATCATTACCTGAAACGTCCAGAGATTAATCCCAAATCTCAAGATCATATAGGATTTAGTGCAATGTTTGATTATAGGGACCATTTTTTGTAATTAGCATAAATTCAGAACAATGAATAATTACTGAGAATCAGAGATTGATATATTGTTAATAAAAGGTGTTCTGTCCATTACCTTGGTTTAATTTCCAGTGATTTAAAAGCTACTTTCCAAATATAATAGATATTAGACTTTTCTAAAGGTCAAAACTGATTGCTGATCAAAACCTGATATTCTGACTGTTTTACAGATAGAAATAACAGTATTATCATTGGACCAATTATTGGAATCCTTGTCATTATTCTCATTATCCTGCCACTGCTGTTGTGGTGCTGCATACGGTCAAAGGGTGAGAGGCTTTTTCTTCTCATACTGTGGTGGACTATGTAGTGACTTAAATACTTAAACAATTAAATAATTAAAATCTATGTTACTGCTTTGACAAAACTGAGAAATAAATCAAATTGCATCACAATGTAACAAATTCCCTCTTTTTGTCCACAGATTTCTGCTGCATCAGGTCAGTACATCATGGTTCACTTTCCTCTGATCTTAAACATTCATCATCATCTATTCTTTAAATTTAAGTTGAACTTTTAACATAATTTAGGTCAGAAAGCAGCAGTCAGAGCCCCACCACCAATCATGGAGTCAACCAGACAGACAGTCAAGTTTACAGCTCTCTGCTTCATGGTTAGTAGCTTTCTATTTGACTTTGAAATAACTTCCTAAATCTTTGATTTAGGGATGTGTGCTAAACTCTGCTTTTTGGAGATTTTTCATTGTTATTATAACATATAAGCCAATACTTACAATATAGATCATTGTAGTGCCACCAAACTTGTAGCACACATAGATAATATTATCTAGTTCATACTGCAACTCTTACTTTTAGAATATATGCTAAACTCTATATTTTTTTAGATGCTTTCATTGTTATTATAAGCAGGCCAGGTGTGCAATCTCTACAACAGGAACTACAGCACTGAGCGTTGTGTGCTCTGCACAAAGTAGAACTGTCACAAATGCAGGAAGGATTCACCTTGGGTTTGTAAAAACTGCTAAATGGGACAATTGTAGCTATATATGTAAGTAGTGCTTTTCCTTGGGTGAAATAAATGTTACTCCAATATTCAAATCATACTTTTGTTGTTTTCTAAGCTAAACTGTTAAATGACGTTAAAAGGCGAGACAAGAAAAAATACAATTATTCTTTAAGTTGTTCTTTCTTTCACATAGTGAGCTTTGCAACAATATAAATGAGTCTGTTAGTGAATGGACAATATAAATAGGCTCTGCCTTGCCTTGTTGGAAAAGTATGGTTATGACCTGTTCTCAGCTCAGGACCCGTATGATATCTGGTTGTTCAATAGGTCTGCCTAAATAAAAGATTTAGATATGACTTATTAGGATATTCCTGCAAAAAGGTGTGATGTTGCAGGGGAAGGTAATGAAAAGTGTTTGGAGCATGCTCTTGTTCTGATTCCAGTTTGTTTCAGCCTTTATCCAGTCTCATGTACGTAGAAGGGCTGGTCACATCACAGGTTATTTGCATTACAACAAGGTCAATTAGCAAGGTAGAGTGAATACACAAACCTGAAGAGGGGAGGGGGGCTTGCAGGAAAACTGAAATTCTCTTAGACATCTAGTGTTAGAATATCAAATGTGTTTTACTTTGACTTTTTTTTACTGTTTTGCAGGTGATACTTCTGAGTATGAGTCAATCCAACGAGCCACAAACAAAGGTAAACTATATTTCTTGAAGCAGTCAGGGATGCAACAACTGGCTGATTTCAGCTGACTGATTTCAATGGTGTGAAATTCAGAGATGGGAAGTAACGAAGTACAAATACTTTGTAACTGTACTCAAGTAGATTTTTCTTATATTTTTACTTTACTTTACTACTTATTTTTATGGCGACTTTTTACTTCTACTCCTTACATTTTTACACAAATATCTGTACTTTCTACTCCTTACATTTTTAAAAATTGGCTCGTTGCTTTAGTTTTGAATCATTTTAATGGAGTTACCGTTATTATTTTTCACGTCATCAATACCAAATTCAATCTAATTGGATGGGAATCTACGTTGCATTTGACGCACCACTACAAGATGAATCAACAGATTCGGCGGTATTCATTGGCGGCAAATCATTGCAGCTTGGTGGCGGTGGCGTTAGCATAGTAGTATGGACGACGAGCTGATTGAAAATGAACACAACAGAGATCTAGTCCTATTGGCAGACGTCCATTTAAAATGTAGGCAACGGCATGAAAAAAGTGGTTTCTACTTTTACTTTCATACTTTAAGTAAATTTACAAGCCTGTACTTTGTTACTTTTACTTGAGTAAAGAAGTTTAATCAATACTTCCACTTTTACCAGAGTATTTTTTAACACAAGTATCTGTACTTTTACTCAAGTACGGAAAGTGAGTACTTTTGCCATCTCTGGTGAAATAAAATGGAAAAACTATTTCAGCAATAATTTTAAAGTTCTTACTTAATTAGCTGAAAAAGGAGATAGCTGTAATATCCTCTATTTCTTTTTGAAAAATGAGCAAAGGAAGCATTGTTTCCCGTTCGCTTTGACCGGTTTTGATTAGAGTTTGATTTATCAATTGATTCTGTGAGTTGTGGGAAAAATCAAACTCATGATTGGCTAAAGAATCTCAACATGGGTGGCAGGTACCCAATAATCTCGTAAAATTGTACTGAATCTCCTTCCCTTTTGCCAACACTTCTTATGGGAGCTTTCCCACATTTATACATGTTGTTCAATTTGAATACTACAGGGTATCAATCTGGCTTATGTCAGGATAATAAAATAGTCTCTACTAACAACATTTGTTTGCTTGTTAAAACCAGGATCAGCAGCTTTGAGAAAAGATGTTTTAACATTTTTTTCCTTTAAATATTCTTTTCTTTGTTAATCTTTTTATCATATTAACAGGGATTCCTGATGACCTAGACGAGGATCCTGTTTATACTAATATGAAAGCAGAAACCACAGGTAGGTGGTTCAAAGTATTACTTTAAAAGAAAAGTTAATTATTTATGGTTCTTAAAAAAGTAACTACAGTAGTTGCCATTCAAAATTTTCCAACTTTCCTTTATGGGTTCTCCCATGCAATTCTTTTTTAAACATTAATCTTTGAACTAAAATATTGTTTCTGTCATGATTTGTGAACATTAAGATCTGAAGAGAAGCGCCATCTCCTGGTCAGACCCTGTAATTCAGTGAAAGGATGGAGTCCGAGTAAAAGCATATGCACGCCCAGGAGAAGGAGGAGGTCACTCCAGTGGCTGGAAGTTGGCTGCCATTCAGCTGGCCTTTGACTGGGAAGGACAATTAATAACCTAGTTACTCCATATTGAACTAATCTTTAAATACAATACAATACAAATTCAGTGATGAAATATAGGATCAGTATAAGCACTACACATCAATATAAACTACATTTCTGAAATTATTTTAAACATTAATTTCTCCCTTTATTGGTGTGTGTGATTGCATAACTGAGTTACAATACAATTTTGTAACTATCCATCCATCCATTTTCCATCCTGCTTATCCCTGATGGGTTAGCGAGGGGTGCTGGTGCCTTTCTCCAGCTGTCTATGGGTGAAAGGCGGGGTACACCCTGGGCAGGTCGCCAGTCTATCACTGGGCAACGCAGAGACAAACAGGAAAAACAATCATTCAGGCTTACACTCACACCTAAAGAGAATTTAGAGAAGCCAAATAACCTAACAGTCATGTTTTTGGATTATAGGAGGAAGCTGAAGTACCCAGAGAGAACCCACATCCACAGGGAGAACATGAAAAATCCATGCAGAAAGTCCATGGGCTGAGAATTTAACCCGGAACCTTCTTGTGGCAAGAAAGCAGTGCTACCCACTGCTCCACTGAGCAGCCCATTTTGTAGATATGATTATGTATTTTTTTTTTTAAATAATGCAATAAAGCAAATCTGATGTTTTAGAAATTCTAATTTTTGGACATTAAGAACCTTTAATTGGTTTTAAAATATGTGCAGTTATGCTTCAATGTTTCCATACCCTTCCATTAAAGAAAGAAAAAAGAAGTCTGCAAGTAAAATAAACAGAAAATGACCAAAGAAATAATGCATAAAAATTATTTTAAAAAAAGCAAAATAGAAATTGTGGCATTAATTTTAAATAAATAGATATAAATCCATATGTATATAAAATGCAAGGATTATACAAACCTGTTTGAGCTTATGAACTAAAATTTTGTTGAGCAACTCTTTGAGGCAGTAATCACTGAAATCAGGTGTTTTCTGTCATGTTCAGTAAATGTTTAGTCAGACTTCTGCACCTTTTGACAGGTATGTTGGTTCACTGTTAATGAGCAAAGTAGTTTATTTGGTCTGGCATAATCGTTTTTTTTTTTTAGAATAATTTTAAAATTAAAATTTTCAAAATTAATCTTTTATTTTATTCAATTATCACTTAGTCATATTTATTTATTTACAATTAGAGAGTGTTGGCCTACTGGTCAGATTAAAATTAAAGTAAGTTAAAACTAAATATATTTTTCATGTACATTTAAAATGATTTACATGCGAACCAAAATGTATCTAAAGTATTTCTTGTTATTAAAAAAAATGTAAACTCTTCTTTTAGTTTCTGACTTTTTTTTTATTGGTCCCTGTTGGTATTTTTTGAATTTATATTTAATAAAGAGCTTCAACTCTTCAAAGTTGGAGAGTCTCTGTGCCAAGACCCCATTCTGCAGCTTCCTCCACAGGTTCTCTTTTACAGAAATGCATTGGTGCCCTAATAAGGAAAGAGATTAGCCCAAAGTGACATTATAAGCACTGTTTGTTTCTTTAAACTTAATAAAAAAGCCAGATGTGAATCTTTCTGTGAGAACGTCTAAATTCTGACACCAGCACTAAAAACCATACAGGAATTTCTAGCAAATATTGAGTATTTCCCTCAAAATTACAACAATATTGTGTAATTTTCATAGGAATTTTCTAAGGGGCACAGCTGTTAGAAACATTTTAATCCAAAGGAGACATGGAGGCCTGGCTGGCCAAAGAAAATGTGATGTAACCAAAATGTCTGTTAGAAAGCTGAGGGTCAAAAAATATTTTTTCTTTTCAGCGTTACTGTGAAACAATGTATGGATTCAGATAAACCAAATATATTTCAAGTAAAGAAACTAAAGCATTAGATGGCCTCCTCAGAGTTAAGCACTCATGTTCTGCAGAACATATGGGCTCACCTGGAGAGGCATGGGGCAAAGAGATTTTCTGACGAGCTAATAGAGTTGTCAGGGAAAAAACACGGAAAATGGTGACACCTTAAGGGGTGCAGCCCTCCACAGCCACACTTGACCGCTTAAAAAGCTTTGACCCCATGCAGTTTGAATATTGCCGTGGGTTTGGGGTTGAAGATGCCATCATTCACCTGCTTCAACAAACAAACAAAACACTGTCATTTAGACTAAGCAGACAGCACTGTGAGGATCATGTTCTTGTGTGTGTTAAAGTAACACTTTAAGAGTGCATTTGGTCTCACTCTATGTAGTGTATATTTTACTCCAGTTGTTATTGTAATCATTCTAAAAGAGTCAATGTACATTGACACTGCTTATTTAATGCTTTGGAATTTACTGTGAAACTTCAGAAGATTCAGGTGGAGGCATCAACAGTTACCTGGATCAAAGACTACCGGACAAACAGTCAACATTTTGTTTCACTGAAGGGTCAGCTGTCTAATCAATTATTCCACAGCATAGGAGCACCACAGAGGACAGCACTCTCACCATTCCTTTTTGCTCTGTAACCTCTGACTTCCTGTACCAGGCAGTCCTGTTACCTGCAGGAATAATCTGATGACTCAAAGATGGCCAAGAAGCTGAGTACAGAGAACCAGAGATCTGCTTTGTGGCTTAGTGTGGAAACAATCATCTGAACTCTGAATGTCAACATTTCAGAAGAAACAGGAACAAGTTGAATCCTATTAACATGAAGGGAGAATAATTGGAAATAGTGTAGGAGTATAAATACCTCAGTGTTCACCTGGAAAACAAACTAGGCTGGAGCCATCTACAAGACATTATAAGTGTGACATTATAAACACTTGTAACTAAAACTCAAACTCCCACTTGTCTGAGAGAAAGCTGCAAGTGAAGATGAGTTTATTTTCAGCTCCAGATTGAGTCCAAGAATACTTTTAAACATGAAAGGATTTCCATCATTAGAGGAAAACATTGGTTTTAGAAAATGCCAAATCATAGCATAGAACTAAACTCAAAAGAAAGTATGTGTCGCCCAGAAAGGCCTGCAGAGAAGGGCTGTTCTTCTGATAGATGTTATTGGTTATTTGCAATATAGAGTAGAATAATATTTGTAAATCTAGATGTTTGATTTTATACACTCTGAATTTGAGTTTAACTTGAAACAAAACTTGATTGAACAAAGTTTTAGCACTAGGGTGTAAACATCGATGCATATCAATTATTACAGACTATATACAATAAATCTGTGAGATGACACCCATGGAACATTGCACCAAACTGCAGAAGCCACATTTCAACCAGAGGGCAGCACTGAGGCAGGATATTGCTGAATTAAACCCGTTTAAACCATAATGTCAAAATGTGCACTGTTCTGAAAATGGGAGATGAGAAAGAGTGCATTAACCCTTTGAAATTCATAAAGTTTAAATGGGTAATTATTTTTTTTAACTCTTTAAATGTCTGGTAAGATATATATATATATCTCACTCCAGTGTGTGCTACATAAACCATAAGAATAAAGCCAATGAAAATGGAAGATTCTGTATTAAGCTTCATTTACTACGTCCAATATATTATTTTGAAATCATTACAGTTATTGAATTTATGGAATGCAGTAGCCAGCAGTATTTCTTGAGAATTTAGGCAGATTTATTATTCAGAATAATGGAGGATGTCAGTTATGGGTTCAAGTGAAGAGAAAACTTTAATATTAATATAAAGCAAGGCAAACAAAGGGACCAGAGATGAGGACAGTGTTTCTTTGACAAAAATATGTGCTGTTTAGGTATTATTTTTACATTATATATGTCCATTTGTTTGCTGTTTGTACAAAATGTTACAAACTGGTTATAAGAAAACTCATTGTAGACTTGAGAGAGCAAAGTTTTTGTATATAGTTCAAAAAACGATGTAGTCCAATTAAATTCTAACAAGTAAACTTAGAGTGGTTTTGTGTAGAGAAGTGAGACTTTCAGCTGGTTAGACTCACTAATGCTGTTTTACACAATCACTGCACACTATTGCTTTGATTCATTTTCTGTTGGCTCAGTGCAAACATATCAAAACTACTGTTTAGGACTGGAATAGACATTCTACCTTTCACCTCAGTGCTCCCAAAACCTTTGCTATTTACTAATAATTTGCTAAAATAATAGTAATAAAAACAAATTTTATTGTAAGAGCCTTTTAGGAAACCTGAGGACAGGTGGTGTGTAAGTTATTTTGTGAAGTTACTCCTTTTTAATTTTTTTTTTTTTTTTTAGAAATGATAGGCAAGTTGGAAATGGGCCAGAGGTTATTGTAGTCGTTCTGATCTGACCCAGGTTTTTCAGTGTAGAGCGAAGAAACAATTCAAGAGGTAAGAAAGGAGTGAGTAATGGCGGTTATGGTCAGGAGCAACGGCTGGAGACAGGTGGTGACCAGAGCATTTAGGATAGAATCAAGCAGGCAGGTGGAGGACTTAGAGCTATGGATGAAGTTGGAAATTTTGGAGATACTTCTGAAATAAAAGATAGAGAATGACTGAGAGAGGGGATGGATTTCAGTAGAAGATACAGCAGAATGGTTTGGAGATATATGATGGTGAATTCTGTTAATTTTCTCATTAAAAATTCTGCATTGTAGAATTAGAAGAGTTTGAACATAGGTAATAAGGGGTTAAAATGTTTTTAAACTGTAAAAACAAAGTCTTTAAGTTACCTTTATTGGAGCAGATAAATCCAGGAAAGTCGTGGGGTTTAGTTAGAGTAATTGATTCCTTATTTTTCATATATGCGATCTTTGTAGTTTCTTTGTGAATAGTAAATGCAGCTTGTTTATGGAGCTTTCTGAGTTCAGGAATAAAGCAGGGGGCAGAGTGGGAGAAGGTAATAAAGCAGGTTTTCACTGGAGAGGTCAGAATATTATTTATACAATTTGCACTACTGTTATACAGAGATGCACATTGATCCAGGGTGGAAGAACTTAGACAACTTTTATCGTCATCCTGTATACAAAGATTGTACCCAAAATGAAAATTCGTTTTGTAGAGCTTTCATGGCATTTCCATTCGTTAAAGTGCAGCAGTGATCAAATGCAAACAGTGTGGGAGAAAAAAACACATTGATATGGAAGTTCAGAGAAATAAATATATATGGTGTAAATAAGCAGTATTTTGGTTTGGTTTTGTCATTGTAATGCAGAGTCTTTGGCAAGATTTAGTTTTCTCAACAGTTCAGCTGCCTGATGGCAGTGGGGAAGAAGCTGTTTCGGAATGTGCTGTTCCTGCATCAAATGCTGCAAAGCCTCGTCTCAGAGGGCAGGAGGTAGAACAGTACATGTAGGGGGTGTGGGGGGTCATTGATGATGTTACATGCTTGGGAAAAGCAATGCTGGGATAAAATGTCTTTTATGGAGGGAAGAGGAGCCCGGATGATCTTTGCTGTTTTCACCACTCTTCTCACTTCCAGTCTGAGACACTGCAGCCTCCACACCACACAGTGAGACAGCTGGTCAGAACGCTCTCTATGTTCCTTTTGTAGAAGGCCGTGAGAATGGGTGGGGGCAGGTGGGCTCTCCTCAATCTCCGCAGGAAGTACATGCGCTTTTGTGCCCTTTTGAACAGTGAGGTGGTGTTTACAGTCCAGGTGAGGTTGTCTGTGATGTGCACCTCCAGGAATTTGGTGATGTTGATCACCTCTACAGCTGAGCTGTTGATGAGCAGTGAAGCTTGGTTAGGCCGGTTCTTCCTGAAGTTGCACTGCATGAAAAGTGGGATTTTCGTCAATATGCGGCACTGTAGATTGTCGTGGAACTTCAGGTTAGCGGCAGTTTACGGCAATTTGCAGGCTTCGACGAAAACTCCCGTAAATTGTCAGAAATTGACGTGGAATTTCTTAGGCAGTGTTCCCCCCATGCCTCCCCCCCATGGAATTCTAGGGGAGGCTTTAACATGTAAATGAACATGCTGTGAGCTATACAAATGCAAACCAGGGTTGCAGGGGGGGTTTTACCCCCCCCCCCCCCCCCTGCAACCCTGGGTAAGAAAATCTCTGATACAAAGAGATCAGGTATAGCCTCTTACATTTTAGCTTGAATTGATTTATTTAATTAAAGTATAGAGACCAAAACAGATCTTTAGCTGACAGAGCAATACATTTAGAGCAGTAATTATTTTTTTTTTAATTTGCATTTAAGATAAAAAATAAAATGTTGTCTGTCAATATGCTCAATTCACAATTACTTAAGTGGAAAAGTTTCAAGAAATGATTCTGAGATGATTCACTTTATAACATGGCGCATTATCCTGTTGGAAGTAGCCATCAGAAGATTGGTACACTGTGGTCATAAGGACATAGGTCAGCATGCTAAATTGGTTTTAAGTGGCCCAAAGTGTGGCAATAAATATCCCCCAAATAGATGGTAGAAATAGATCAGGCTCAGTATAGCCTAATTATAGACTCTTACATTTTAGCTTGAATTGATTTATTTAATTAAAGTAGGCTAGATTACTGTGTATGCAAATGTTATGTAAAAAAAATACACAAAATAATTTACTTCAAAAATTAGTTTTAATCAGAATCAGTTGGCTGTAATGGTTAATTTTTTTTTTTAGATTTCCACTTTTTTTTTTTTTGTTATTGAATATATAAGAAAACAATAACAATCTCAAATAACAAGTCAATAACAAATATTTCAATACAAGAAGAAATATCACAACTCCTGCTTTTGAAAAATAAAATTAAATGCACAGGCTGGAACAAAGTATAAAATAAAATAAAATAAATAAAAATAAATAAAATAATAATAGTAGTTAAAGTAAATTAATCAGTGGGGACTACCAACTGAAATTCTTCAATTAACTCAAACAATTTAATTGCATTTAAATTCTGCATCTTTCTCAGACATCTTTTGAAAAGGGAAAGTTCATTTTTGAGAGCAGAGATTGAGAGGGAGCATTTTGCATAGCGACATTTATGGATATAATACTTTGTTACAATTATTAGAATATTGATTAAAAATTCCAATTTGTTTTTTCTTTAATGGATAAACCGAATTGAATGTTTTGCCAGGAAATAAAATCTAAATTTATTGTTTTAGTTTTTGGGAATATATACAAACTATGCTCTAATTTCTAGATACCGATCTGTTTTTACTATAATTTAATTTGACAAACCGGGTCTTCTCTACATTCTTTTTTCTGTTTGGTGCGATTGCAATAGCGGGTCTTGATCTGGACGGACCGGAGGGGAGCAAAAAATAGCTCAGCTCCGTATTTTGACGGTGAAGGACGGAGAAGACGTACGTGGGCGGTGACGAGCGGAGGATGTGGAACAGCTCTCATTGATTTACATGACAGACAAGTAATACAGATAGTAGGATGGACATTTTATTAGAAATAAATCATACACTGTTCAGAATACGAAACATGGGGCTGATAGTTACATTTGTGTGGGTTCCAGCACATATTGGGGTGGACGGAAACGAGAGGGCAGATAAAATGGCAAAAAGGGCAATTAAACATTCTATTAGTTTTATAGTTAAAATAAGTAAATCAGAAGGAAAGAGTATTATTAAAGAGAAACTTATGGAAATTTGGCAAAAAAGGTGGGATGAAGATAAAACAGGAAGATGGTTTTATAAAATTCAGAAGATGGTAGGAGAAAGAAGAAATGGAAGAAGAAATAGAAAGGATGAAAGAGTGATAACAAGGTTAAGATTTGGTCATACAGGACTTAATCATACACTTTTTAAAATACAAAAACATAAAACGGGCAAATGTGATTTCTGTGAGAAATATGAAACCATAGAACATGTTATATTAGAATGTCATAAATATGAAAAAGAGAGAAGATATATGAGAAGAGAGTTTGAAGACATTAAGGAGAAGGTTAATTTATTAGATATACTGAGGAAAAATTTAGGGAGTAAACACATACAAATAATTATTCGATTTCTAAAGAAAACGAAATTATTCCATAGAATTTAATTATAGTAAGTGTGTTTGTGAGTGAAGGAATGATATACAAAGCTGTGCACAAATATGTTTATATTTTTAAGTGTGAATGTGTGAATGTATGTTTAGAAGAAGTTAGGGTAGAATGTATCAGGATCAATATTTAAACCATCACGAACCACACTCCATACCAGTAAGTGGCGGTAATGCTACTAACAGTTTGTTGCCAACCGCCATAAAACTCGACAAGAAGAAGAAGAAGACAGACAAGTACTCCGTACGTGAGCGGGGCGGAGCGCTGACGGAGTATGTGGAATCTGGGGGTAAAGGAGGACAAATACACGTCCGGCTGGGTGCAGCGCCGGACGCCGGACAGTGCAATGAAAATCCGGACTGTCCGCCCTAAAGCCGGACATCTGGCCACCCTATCTGCAGTCGAGCAACTTTGCGGGATATATGAACTCGAGGAAGAGAAGACGGGTGCACAACGCCACGCTAGCGGTAAATATATGTTTGATTACTGGTAGCTATGCTAAAAGCAGCCTAGCTTAGCTAGGCAAGCTAAAGACAGCCTAGCCTAGCTAGGTAAGCTAAAAGCAGCCTAGCCTAAAGCTTTACTAAAGTGTATTTTTTGTGATTCACAGGAAGCATTATGCCGTCTTAACAACTCGGAGACTAATTGCAGGCGCTATGAACCGGCAGGGGTAAGGTTTAAAGAATATGCTTTCATTCTGCGGTAAAAGGACATGGATACGGATGGATACCGACCATAGCTGTACTTTTTTTTTTTTCACAGACTACAGTCGCCTCACAATGAGGCGGTGACCTCCTATTTGCTCGGATTTGCACGATGTTGATAAAGACGACATTGTGTGTAAGTGACTTGTTTTAATGTTTTCTCCTTCCTTGTTACTGTGACTTGCGGTTGATTTTTTTAATTTTTTTATTCATACCACTCTCATTTAATTGTTTTCCAGCTGCCTGTAAGACGTATTATGAGACGGTATGCAGGAGCTTCAGATACACGCTGCTAGCCAGCACGCTGCGTGCGGAGGCTGCCAGGCTATCTGCTCGGAGTCGGGCCAGACGAAAGAGGGTAAGACTTTATTTGGTGACTATTTTTTAGGTGCATTGATAGATGTGTTGTGTCCATATGCAGTGCGCTGATTCATGTTTTTTTTTTCAGCTGCTGAAGGCGAGGCAGAGTGTGCTGGCAGATGAGGAAGTGGAACTCTGTAAGTCCGCCACCGTCGACCTCATGTCCGACGAAGGAGATGGCGTCGTCGGCGGTGTCTCTGGATGGATTGTATGGTCGTCGCCATTTCGTAGGCCGGATCTCACTGAACTCTGTGTTAAGCTGCAGTCCCGGTTAGAAGCGATGTCGAAGTACAAGGCCACGCACAGTAGGCGTCTGCACATCGGACCTGCCTCGGAGGGAATGCTGCCTGTTACCTCCAACCCCGAGGAAGCAAACGGACCGTTCACGGAGTTGTAATTTTTAGATACGCATGTGTTTGGATACGCGTTGTATATAGTTGTGTGTGTTTGAATAAAGCTCTTTCTTTGCAGAAACAGCTTCCTGGCAAATCTTCATTTCCTGTATAAATTCATTCATGTCCTTGATGGTAGCATAATAATTGTGTAGTAGTGTAGGATAACATAAATACATAGCATATGAATGAATAAATATATGAATGAATAAATATATGAATATATATATATATATATGAATGAATAAATATATATATATATGAATAAATATATATATGTAAATATATATATATATGCCAACCAATCACGAGCGACTTCACTTGTTTAAAAAGAAGTGGTTCCGTCCAATACTCAGTAAGAAAATTAAAGCCTGGCGTGGCCACGTGTGGTTTTGCTGCCAATCACGAGCGATTTCATTTGTTTGAGAATAGTGGTTTCAGCCAATACTGAGAAGGTTATTCAAGCCAGACCGGGGCCAGCCGCGCGGGTTTGCTGCATTCATATGCTAATTAGGGCCATTAGTACAGCTGATCGCTCTCCACCTACGTCACTGTCCGTTTCCGACAATTTGTGGCACGACAAACGCGGACAAGCACGGGTTGCAAATTGTCGGAAACTGACGAAAATCAGGCAGATCTGCGGGAGTTTACGGGGGTTTACGGGGACGAAAATCTCACTTTTCATGCAGTGTTGACGATGATCTCATTCGTTTTCTCCACGTTAAGGATTAGGCGTCTGTTTCTGCAGCAGCTCAGCAGCTGCTCAATTTCTCTCTGTAATCATGGTTGTTGTCGTCTCTAATGAGGCCCACCAACATAGCGTCATCTGCAAACTTCAAAATATGATTGGTGGTGAGCCCGGGGCGCAGTTATGTGTCATACTGTAGGAGTAAACAATGGGGGCTCATGACGCAGCCCTGAGGGGAGCCTGTGCTCAGGGTGATGATGACATTTGAGGTGTTCTGTCCAACCCCAAGGTTGGACACCTTCCTAACCATCAGACTGAGGGCTTTTGGTGAGGAAGTCTAGTAGCTAATTGCACAGGGGTGTGAATAAGCCCAAATGTTCCAGTTTTCCTATCAAGTGCTTCCAACGAAGTTGTTTAGTACATAGGGCTGGGCGATAATTCAATAACGATATATATCGATCGATAGACGTGTGGCGCAATAGAAAAAAAGAGGGTCAATAAAAGTTTGATAAAAAAGAAACGCAGTTTTCCTTCCTTCTCATTGTAGCCTAGCATGTAGGTTTATGCTAGTCACTGCTTCCTGGGGGCATTTATTTATTTGTTATGTTTATTTTGGTCACTTTTCTGGTCACTGTAGTTTATTCTTTGTCAGTATTTAATAACATAACCCAGGTCTCTTAAGTTATTTTTCTTTAAAACAATTCTGTTATGGTTAAAAAAGTTGGTTAAATAAAGATTTAATTCGAAGTCTGTTTGTGTTTTATATTAAAATTAAATAATTTAGCAATATTATAAAAAGTCCAGGCAGAGCTGCACATAAAATATGGTTTCAAATCTTTTCAATAACTATCGATATCGATCAATATGCCTTTTTTTTTTATCGATAAGCTTTTTTTCTATATCGCCCAGCCCTATTAGTACATTTAGGAAGTAAGCCTCTGCTACACAGTGTGTTGTAGTCTGTGATCGCCTGTATGCCTTGCCACATCCTCCTAGTGTTGCTGGCATTGTGGAAGAGATCCTGGTTTTTCTGGCTGTGGGTTTGCTTCGCTGACCTGATGGCACATTTTAAGTTTGCTCTCGCTGTCCTCAGTGCCTCTTTGTCAACAGACTTGAAGGCTAAATTCTGTGCTTTTAGTGATTTTTGAACCTGCCCAATCATCCAGGGTGGTTGGTTGGCCTAGAGTAGGCTGACACTGTCATGGTATACACATCAATAATCATCTTGTTGTTATATATAGCTACAGCTTTAAACACATTCCAGTTAGAGCATTTAAAACAGTCCTGGAGTCCCTCCATGGCCACCTCAGTCCACACCCTGACCTGCTTCACTGCAGGTTTTGGGTCAGGTATGTAGAGGCCTGTATCCAGGATTTAAGGGATGTATACTCCCCGCAGCTCTGTGTCACAGTGAGCTTGTTGCAGATATTTTTGATTTATGCCCAATATTGAAGCTTGGTGTGGCGCCATTCAGCTTACAAGAAGATTATGAATATATTAAATAACTAGAACTGGAAATTAGTTAATTATTGGTCATTCAAATCAAGGGTAAAGCTAGTTATTTGTTATTAGTTGAATGATTATAACTGTAATTTGCTTACTGACCAGGGTTTTAGCCCCTTTCCTAAAAGGGTTAGACTCCTGACTCAGACTGTTAAAAATCCAGTTGTCTTTAACCAATATAGTACTTTAGGCTATGGCTCTTACCAACGTTATTAATCACCAACCAAATAAATGTTTCTCTGCTCATTCGGATGCTACTGAAAGAAGAGTGAATTCAACCTGAGTGATAAATCGTTCACTGTGTAAAAGACCACTGGTTAAAAATACAAATGTACCTTTTTTAGCTACAATCATACAGTATTATATCTAATACGTAAGCAAAACACTAAACACAACAAAAAATAGGCAAAATTAAAGAAATAAAAGGGGAAGAGGGGTTTAAGAGTCCGTTCAAAGTCTGTAATGTTCAAAGTTTAAGACTTAATGCATTTGAAAGTGTCCTTTATAATAGCAGCATATATATATATATATATATATATATATATATATATATAATAGGGCTGCAACAACGAATCTATAAAATCGATACAAATCGACTTTTAATAGCATTGTCAGCGAATTTCATCATCGACTAGTTGTGTCGTGCGATTAATGCGTCATCCGCCGCCGTCGTCATCACTGCCACTTGATTGAAACAGGGGAAGAAAAAAAATACGGAAGAGCGAGCCAGCGCCGAAAGTGAGCAAAGGCTGTTTTCAAAAGGCAGTAACGTCAACTCTTCTAATGACCGATACCACAAACGCAAGCTGCGTCTCAATTCGCAGACAGCCTGCGCTTTGTAAAGCGAAAAAAGTCGTAATTTTTGTAAAGACAAATTAACATGGCACAGAAGCACCACTGTTATGATGATGGCAGTAGAGAGAGCTGAGCAGCAGGATGAGTAACCATGTTTGTTTCGTTTTAAAGTGGGGAAACGTAACGTTAGTTTCTCAGGTAGCTTATCTGATGCTTTCCTTACCGTGTTAGTAGGTTACAGACAGTGATAAGGTTGGCTACTTATTTTACTTTTAATTTCATTTGAATTAGCTTAAGCAGCATTTATATTTTCTTTATAAATAAATTAACTTGCAAATTATGAGGGCAAGGCTTTTAAAGTTTAAATCTTCTGGCAAAGATAAAGTAAAGAAGATCCTGCAATTTATGGAAGTAAAGCAGAATAAAATCCAGCAAGATCAGTAATATGTCAATTAATTATATGCCACGTTTCCATGTAAATATCTGTCTTTGGAGGATGTGTTTTTTAGCACCCCTAGTTCTCTCATTTGTATTCCAAATACAATTTATTATTTGAATCACAGGGCTATTTTTATCTCTATGGTTGAGTATTTTTCTCAAGTAGCAACTTTAACTGCTATACTTTCCTGTCCTAAAAGGCAGAACTCTTCTAGTCTAAAAAAAAACCTCATTTGTTGAAATGGGGGGACCTATAGTTTGAACCCCTTAGGAGCTTTTAAAAACAAAAATGCCTGTCATCCATATACAGGTTAAAAAGGCAAGGAGATAAAATGCTGTATTGTCGCACACCATTACCAACATAAAAAGAAGATGATACAGAGTTTCCCCATTTTACAGACATATTCTGGTGAGCATACCAATACACTAATATTCTTAATAATTATTTTGGAACTCCTCTCTCATGCAATTTATGAAACAATTTGTGATGATTAACATGATCAAATGCTTTTGATGCATCTATAAAACACATAAAAATTGTGGTATTATGTCTCTTGTGTAAATCTAAGATTTTCTTGAGAGCAAAAATGCACATATCGGTGCCAAGTTTTGGTTTAAAACCAAACTAATTATCAGATGTGGCTATAAACGTCTCAATTATGCTTAACAGAGCCTTCTCCAAAACTTTCAATAAGGTACTGGCTAAAGCTATGGGCCGATAGTTGTCTTTGCTATTTATTTTACCAGCCTTATCTTTTACAATAGGCACTAAAATCTCAGACAACATAGAGTTTGGTAAAATGCCATGAATGAGAAACCTGGTGAAACAAATAGCCAACAAAGGAAAAATGTTCCTTCTTGCAAATTTTAAGTGCTCAGTAGATACCCTGTCCACACCATATGCCTTATTACTTTTCAACTTCTTAACAATGTCTCTAACTTCTGGTGAAGAAATAATAACATCATCATGCATATCTTCTCTATCACAAAGGGATTACTTTTCCTACAATTAAACAGTTCATAATAGTGTTTCTTCCATAAATTTATAATTTTGTCTGGTCCTGTTACACCATCAATATTCGTTGGCAGGGGTGAATTTAAATTGTTAACTCTTTATTTCTTTCCAAAATTCAGAAGGATATATATATATATATATATATATATATATATATATATATATATATATATATATATATATATATATATATATATATATATATATATATATATATATCTTACTTCCTCTTACTTCCGAGCCGGTGAACGCAATGGAAAGTGATGTTTTTTACCTGGTCCGCCGGGAATTTTTGTTTCTGCTGGAGGAACTCACAGATTTTCACCTCGGGATCCTCCTCCTGCCGCTCCGCGATTCCTGCGAAGACGAGATTGTCTCCCATGCTCCGTGACTGAATGTCCAGAATGGATTCCTAAATCATCTTATTTTCACCGGACAGCTGGATCATCCCCTTGGTGAGTTTGGTGACCTCCCCCCTCAGCGCTTCATTCTCGGTAGTGACGGAGGCTAGCTGCGCTTGGCTGTATTCCAGCAACTCTCTCAGAGCTTGAAACTCCTTATGCAGGATTTCTACCAAGGCGAGGCAGGCATCCAGGCTGGTTAGCTTTTTATCGATGGATTCCAGGAAGTTGCTGTAGCTCCTGTCTGGAGACAAAGTAGAAGTAGAAGCAGCACTGGTTTAATTAGATCGACATTGTTTAGTAGAAGGCGTTGATGAGGATGCAGAATTCTTGGCTTCCCCATTACAATGTTAAAACACTCGCCCAGGTAGCTCTCCAGACTCGTCAAGGACTTGTCTTCCAGTTTGTTCCCTTGGAAATACGGGACATTTGTTAAAGTTTAAACCTGACTTTGTTTAATTTACAGTTATTGGCTTGAGTGGATTTGTTTTTGAATCACCTGTATGTCACCATTTTCTTACGCACACAGCTCTCGCAAGATCTCAGCTGCTCATTGCCACCTCAGCTCTGCCGGAGCAGCCTTCTTGCTTCAAGGCAGCAGTGCTCCTAATAATAATAGCAGCAGATAAAATGTAAATAAACGCTGATGCAGACATATTAACTTCAGTCAAAACAGTGAAGTTTCATTCAGTTTATGGTGGAAAATGAATAATGATGCAGAAATGCATTACTCAACTCAACTCACTCAACTCAACTTAATTTATAAAGCGCTTTCAGTCAGCCAAAGCTAAAATCAAAGCGCTGTACAGGTCATTTGAGCAGATTATAAAACACAATTATCACCACAACACAGGACAAACTCAAAGATTAAAAAAACCAGTAAGAGCAAAAAAAAGTCGAAGTCTCACTCAAAGGCCTGAGAGAAAAAGTGGGTCTTTAAAAGGGTTTTAAAAGAGCTGAGTGTAGGGGCCTGTCTGATAGAAAGGGGGAGGGCATTCCACAGTTTGGGAGCTGCCACAGAGAATGCTCGGTCCCCTCTGAGCTTCCGCTTTGCTCTAGGTGCTTTTAGAAGGAGCTGATCAGCTGATCTAAGGGACCTAGCGGGGCAGTAATTCTGTAGTAGCTCAGAGAGGTATGGTGGAGCTAGGCCATTTATTGACTTATAAGAAAATAAAAGAATTTTGAAATGAATTCTAAAATGGACAGGGAGCCAATGAAGTGAGGCCAGGATTGGTGTTATGTGTTCCCTCTTCTTTGTCCCAGTTAAAAGTCGTGCTGCAGCGTTCTGTACGCGCTGCAAGCGAGAGAGGGAAGACTGGCTGACTCCTGTATACAGAGCATTACAGTAGTCCAGCCGCGATGTAATAAAGGCGTGGACCACTGTTTCCAAGTCTCGGTGGGTTAAAAAGGGTTTGATCTTTGCCAGCCGTCTTAGGTGAAAGAAGCTTGACTTAACCACTGCACTGATTTGCTCCTCCAGCTTAAAATCATCATCCATTTTAAAACCTAAGTTGGTGACTACTGGCTTTCTGTAATTTGTCAAGTGCCCCAAATCAACACCTGGCGGCTGACGGGAGGCACCTGGACCAAAGACAATTATCTCGGTTTTGTCATCATTTAACTTCAAAAAATAATGTGACATCCAAGCTTTGATTTCTGATTTACCGGAATGTATACTTGTAGGTCATCAGCATAGCAATGAAAGGAAATGCCATACTTCCTCAGGATGGAACCCAGTGGGAGTAGATAGAGGGAGAAGAGCAGTGGCCCCAGTATTGACCCTTGTGGGACTCCATATTGTAGAGAAGCAGAGGAGGACTGAGAGCAGCCAAAGTCAACACAGAATGTTCTGTCTGCTAAATAAGACCGGAGCCATTCCAGCGCTGAGCCGCGGATGCCCACAAGGTGCTGAAGCCTAGCTAGTAAAATGTCATGGTCCACCGTCTCAAAAGCAGCGGAAAGATCAAGCAAGACTAAAACCACATTGTCACCACAGTCAGATGCGAGTAAAATGTCATTAAAAACTTTCAATAAAGCTGACTCAGTGCTATGAAGAACTCTGAAACCAGATTGAAAAACCTCCCATGAATTATGTTCATCTAAAAAGGCCTTTAATTGATTAAACACTATTTTCTCCAAGATTTTGGATAAAAATGGCAACTTGGATATGGGGCGGAAGTTTGCCAACACCTTTTGGTCAAGTCCAGGCTTCTTGACAAGGGGCTGCACTATTGCATGTTTAAATGCTATAGGGACCACACCGGTAGAGAGACTAGAATTAATAATATCCAGGACCGTTGGTCCTATGCAGGGGAGAACTTCCTTGAAAAGTTTGGGGGGAAGTGGATCACAAGGTGAGCCAGAGGGTTTAATACTGTTTGCTACTTTCTCCAGTAAAGGGAGAGTCACGGGATCAAACTGATGGAAAACAGCAGAGCACTCCAGTAGCGGCCAAGCGTCTGGCCCAAGATTGAAGGAAGGACAGGGGTCAGAAGCAGAAGAGTGTGTGATCAAGGCTCTAGTGGAGGTGATTTTATCAGTAAAGAATAAAAGAAAGTCATTGCAAATGTCCTTAGAGGATTCTAGACAGACAGTTGATGGAGCATTAAGAACAGTCAATGGTTCTGAGTAGCATGCGTGGGTTATGACAATTTGCTGATATTATGTTTGAGAGGTAATGTCTTTTTGCATCCTTTACAGTATTTTGGTATTGGCGCCAGCAGTCCTTTAAAATTTGATGTGACACCTGCAATTTGTCCTTCTTCCACTTGCGCACCGCCCAGCGGCAGTCTTGTTTGGCGGCTCTGGTCGTGTCATTAAACCAGGGCTCAGCTTTAGTTCTGGGCTGCCTTGTTTTATATGGTGCTACAGAGTCCAATATGGTTTCGCAGGAGAAGTAAAACCATGAGCTTAGCGCCTCAGTGTCAGAGGGCACTTGGTCAGCAGTCAGATCCTGAAACGCAGCAGAAAACTTGCCAGCCGTGAGAGGGTTAAAACTCCGACAGCATCTGCGAGTGGGGGCTTTGACTTCTGGGCCTGGCATGTTGATATCACAAGTCACGGTCATGTGATCCGAAAGTGCAATGTCACTGATCTCCAGGTTTGATACGGCTAACCCATGGGAGAAAACGAGGTCAAGAATGTGTCCATGTTCGTGTGTGGGAGCAGACACTGATTGTAGCAAGTCAAAAGAGTCAACAATGTTTAAAAAATCTTTCACCAAGGGCTTATCGGGGCAGCACACGTGAATATTAAAATCGCCGATGATAAGAACACGATCATATGAAGACATCACGCTTGCTAAAAAATCTGAAAATTCGTCCAAAAAGTCTTTGTTGTATTTTGGGGGCCGGTAAATGACGGCCATCAGAACAGAGTCAGTGCGACCCACCTCGAATATGACTGACTCAAAGCTTGCAAAAGAGAAGGTCAATCGTCTACATTTGTATTTGTCCTTAAACATGACCGCTATGCCCCCACCTCGGCTTTTAGTACGAGGACAATTAAAAACATTGCACCCCGCGGGTAGGAGTTCAGTTAGAGCGCTTGACTCACCATCACGTAGCCATGTTTCCGTAATACACAGGAAGTCCAGACAGCGAGAGTTGAAAAATTCCCGTAGAATAAATGTTTTGTTTGTCATCGATCTTGCATTGACCAATCCGATACGGGAGAAGGACGTAGCCGGAGCTGGTTGTATTCCAACGGGTTGTAGAGTCCTACAGAGGAGCTTGAGGTTCGGAAAGTTCACTCTGCGCCGTAGAATCCAAGGAAAGCAGTTTGGCTTTGATTCCCGGCCCTCGACCAGGCCAATGAGTGATGTTGCGCTGTGGGCAACAGGATCCCGGGAACGCCAGGACACCGAATATCCGCAGGGATTGTCCCGTGTTTGTTGGAGTTTGGTGATTTCCCCCGATCGTGCCATACAAAGCTTTAGCCTCACCAGCTGTCCGCTGCGTCTGCCACGGCGGTGGCGAGACCGGCGGCGACTTTTTCGCCGAGGAGTCGGAGAGGGGCATCTGCACAGATGAGCTGGAATTTCCCACGGGCAGCGGGACAACGCCCTTCGTCCATCCGGATTTGTCGGAGAAAGATTATATTGTAAGTCCAAAAGAGTTTGGCGGTCGTAGACCAGTAGAGACTCGATTTGTTGAGAGACAAGAGACAACACAAGCAAACATAACACCAACCAGACTGACAGAGGTAGACGGCCCGCCACACACACTGGCGCCATCTTGCGACTCTGCTGAAACATCAGAAAGTTAAACTATGATGAGTATTAAACTATGATGAAGCTGAAAGACCCATTAGCTTAGGGGTTCTGGTTCTGGTCGGGTCCAACTGAAACAAAGAGAGGGTTAGCTCATGATGTAGCAGTTAGCTTCAGCAGCACATGAGTTGTTTGGTCTGTAGTGAGCATTAGTATTCAGTTAAACCTTTAACACCATCAGCAGTTGCATCAGAAAGCTTATTGCAAATAAAAACACCAACAGGACCATTCTATCTACCTATAGTTCACCCAAACAGAGCACCTATTAAGCATCAGATGTGAAGAAGGTAGAAGGATGCAGTTACTGTTTTTGGTTCAATGGAGGGAAGTGCTTCGGCTCGGTCCGGTTATCTGCAGGCCCGTCTTCGGTCCAGTCCGTTCGTCCAACAGCAACTCAAAGAGATTTAGGTCAATCCGGTGCAACAATAAGAGGCAATTTGCAAGGGGGTTCATTTTATAACTGACAGTTGCACACGGGATGTCTCCCTTTTAGCTTTGGTGGTTAGCACCTAGCTGCAGCTTGTAGTAGTGCTTCCACTACACTGCTCTGTCCCTCCGTCTCACAGGCAGTCATGGCCCGGTGGCTTGTTCGGTGAACAACAATCGGGGCCCCCGTTGTTCGGCAATTAGCAGAGCTGGATTAGCTCTGCTCTGTCTCTACAGCAGCAGAATACACTGCAGTCACTCGGTTTGAATCACAGGAAGAATAAAACCACTGTGTTCAGCTCCTTCTGAATCCCAGGAAAAAGGCAGTCTGACTCGGTCAAGCGAGCGCAGCAGGGTTTGGTTGCTACGTAGTGAGCCTTCAGTTGGGTGCACTTTTGTCTATTTGTTAGAGGTGCAGAGCCACCGGCAAAATAAACACTAATATGAGAAGCTAGGGGTTTTTAGACCTATGTCTGAGGGGTGTGTCTTCAGAGATGTGTAGTTCCAGTCACTTCAGTGAGAATGTATCGCAACAGTGTTCTGCGCTATGTTATTCCGTGCCACAATGCAAGAGGGACAATCACAAACTAGCTGCGGGTCTAGATATGGCTGATGTTTTTTACCACATGTTGGGAAAAATGAGGAGTCTTCAAATTGACCTGGTCAAAATCCCTAGCAATGATTAAAATACCCTCCATGTGTGCAGATTTAAGCTCAGTCTGAAAGAACACCCATGGCATCTTTTGTATTAGCACTGGGGCACATATACAGCAGTGATGCTAACAACAATGAAATCTCTAGGCAGATAGAAAGGTCGGCAGGTAACAGTCAAAAACTTGATGTCTGGAGAGAAGAAGCTGGCGTCCAATCTAACATTCTTACACCAGTTATTGTTGATGTGAATGCACGGCACCCCTCTTCTGGTCTTAGCACTGATTTCGGAGTTCCTATGGGCACAGTGTAGTCTGAGCCCCTCCAGGCTATCATCATTATCTAATATTGACAGTCAAGTAACAAAGTACAAATACTTTGTTACTGTACTTAAATGCACTTTTTAGGTATCTATACTTTACTCCATTACTTATTTTTCCCACTGCTTCGGACTTCTCACTCATTACATTTTCACACAAGTATCTGTACTTTCTATTCCTTACATTTTTTAAAACAAACGTTACTCTTTACTCTTGGCTTCGGTTTAATGCAGAGGTTAGGGATTAGCGGAACGCGGTCCGGTGTTATGCCGAAAAGTGCATGCCTGCCGAGATACGCATCCCCAGTCACGGGAGCGCGCCTCACTCTGTACAACTGCATATAGACAAGGAAAACAGATTTAAATAGACCTCTCGTGGGAAAAAAAATTATTAGCAGATTATTTTACAGATTCATTTACAAAAGTACGGGTGTTATGAACAACATTAAATCCTAAAATTTTGTCTGAGGTGTGGTTGATTTATTTGTTGTAGTCTATTGTTATTCACACACAACAATAAACAGTGATAGCCGACAGTGTTCACAGATTAGTGTGATGCATTCATGAGCGTCAGATAGCTATGGTGCATTCAGGAGCATATGACATTTCATTCTTACAAGGAAAGAGAAGGAACAGAACTGAACTCATACAATAATGTATTTATTCAGAAACATTGTGGGGTTTCTTACAATACTGAATGCTCTATAATTTTATTTCTGTTTTTTTTATTATGCACATCAGCTAGCTTTTTATTCTAAAAAATCTATAATATTACAGCAGCAAATTATCAAAGTTTTTCAAAAGCCTGTTTAAAAGCTCAAATGAGGCTTCAGATCATACAGCAACAATTGCGCTGTCATCGTTTTACAGGGCAGAATTTGCATTTTCTGACCCTTGTCCTTTAACTACTGATGGATTTACAGGAATACAGTCATACAAGTGTCAAATCCTCTGAGATAGCACAGGATGCACTATTTGGCAATTTCTATTATTTTTTATTTTATTTTAAAATGTAATGTATAACATGGATGCATAAATACCTCATTTTATTTCAGTGTTAAATTCTGTTTAAAGTAACAGATCATTAAAAATGTCTCCGAACCTTTACTGGTTAATGGTTTTTCTTAAAGGAATAGTACACCCAAAACATGATTAGCCTTCATTTTCTACTCACCCCCATGCTGAACAAAACTCTGGAGTACTTTTTTGATATCTCAAATGCATCTGGAGATCTGGGAGGCTTCTTGCTGTCTGCTGACATTCAAATAATGGAGGTCTATGGCGCCCGAGACAGAAAGGTCCACAAAAGTCCACAAAAACTTGTCAATATTCCTCCATACTGCTCGTCCAATGTAATCCAAGTGTCCTGAGTGAGTAGCATCCAGAATTTACTCGAAACGAAGTCATTTAGAACGTTTTAGAGCCTAAACAGTAGTGTATAGGATTTCCTAATAGCGCCCCCATGCGCGCTCGCGATTCTACGTAGTAACAAATGTGTGTTCTTTGACACCACTGAGTATTGACGAGTTAAGCCATGCCTCGGTCAAGATGATGGTGCAGCACTTACTAATCTCCTTCTTTGAAGAGAGTTTAAGTTGAGGATGATCAATTTTGTTGTCCATTAAGCAGATGTTGGGGAGCAGGTTTGAAGAGAGCACTGGTCTGTTGTAATGGTCTCGGCACTGATTCTGGCCTGATCACTCAGTCCATACACCTGCTCTGCTCCACCCGTCCGCAATCAGCTCTGACCGGAGTCACCTGTTTCCAGCAGTTTGAAAACCCCATCAGATCAGTCCTCTGTGCCAGATTATCTCGAGCCAACTCGCTACGAATAGCCCAGCATCTAATGGAGTACCTGACCACCTTTCTGTTTCTGACCCGATCTGCCTCCTGATACCAAGCCTGCCTGACCCCTGTCTGATTCTGCCTGCCTGATTACCCCCTCTGCTCTGCCTCTGGATCCCCGAATCTCTGAGTTGTTTTGATTGGTCTGCCTGCTCCCCTCTCTATGGATCTCAGACTCCGAAAAGCTCCGCTCAACTGTCCGCCTCTCCGTCCAGGATCTAACTGGTAAACCTCCCTCAATCTGCCTGCCTGTCTACCTGCAGCCTGTTTGCCCACACAGATTCAGCGTCACTAACCTGTCTTGGTTTATTTGGATCCAGTCTCTGTCTCATTACATCTGTAGGGATTTGTTCTCAGCTCTGCTGTTAGCCTGCCTCTGCAGCCACGCTTTCACAGCCTTGAACTCCACTTATGCTTGCTCTTTCTCCGGCAAGCCCTGCTTAATGTGTCCGCTACTCTGTGCGTGTCTGTTTGAAGCATTCTGAAGCTTTTTAAGTGGTCAAGATTGTATTTACGAGTCCAAATGGAATTGTGGAATTGTCAAGAGCTGTTTCATGCCGCTGCCTTTGGCACCGACATCTTCAATTCAGCTCCTTTGTGTGTGTGTGGGGAAATGCATGACTGAATTAAATTCAACATATTCTAAGCAGGATAAAAAGTGTTTAGTGAGAGAATTACCATTTTCCATATGTGTGTTAAATTCACCCAGTATTATTACATTAGGAAAAAGAGAAGTCAGGTGAAAGGACAAGTTAGCCAGTTCATTTAAAAAGACAATGTTAGGTTTAGGGGGGTGGTAAACTGTGGCATAATTGTAAGTATCTAACCAGGAATTTTACATGGAAGAAATTCCATGCAGGTTAGAGTTGGGATGGGGATGCAGTGTCTTGCGGTGGATTATTGCAGGACGGCCTTTATGGCTCGTCTCGCATGGTTGGGAAATGTAAACAAAGCCAGGTGAAGTTAAATAATTGAGCAGACTACAGACTACTTCTGCTTTAGACTGAGTCTTGGTTATTCCTAGGTTGAGACTAGATTCTAATCTCTCCTTATCTGTGCCTCACAGAAATCCTGTCTCCTCGTGAAGCTCTGGACGAGCTTAATCTCCTGTCTCCTTGTGAAGGAAATCTGCCCTGGTGAGCCAAGCCGAAGATTTCTACTTGGATGCAACCTGACGACTTCTCTGTGGAGTTTCCCTAGAGGTTCCCTTGAAGATCTTTCCCTGTTGTTCCCTGCTGTGAGCTGGAAGCTCAAATCCTGCCTTCTCCCTTTCCCTGCACAGACCCCAGTGAACCAGCCCCCTGCCAGTATTGTTTTCATTATAATCCATGTGCTTGTCTTTAAATAAACTCCTTGGACTTTTACCAGTGCCTCCGTGAGTGTTCTGCATCTTGGGCTTTACTCTAAGAAAACCCATCATGACAGAACACTGCGGCCAAACACAAAGCCCAGCAGAACACCTCCGCCGTTGGACTGAGAAGCGGGACGCTCAGATACATGAACACACACAAATCCTCCGTGAGTTACTGCTTAATCAAACTTTCTCTAATCATTTCTACAATGCTAACGCCACGTCAGCGGCTCGTCCTGTCCCGAATTCACTTCCGCTTCCTGGTTCACCGGCAGTGACGTCACCTCACTTCTGTTCTGAGCTCAGTCCGTCGTTTTCGTCACCTGGTCCATCACTGCCTGAGAGATTTTCTGGCAACCCACGTAAGCTAAAGGGATTTCTATTTCAGTGTCGGTTATTTTTCAGTTTTCATACCACTAGCTTTCTTATTGATAAGGATAAGATTGCTTTTGTAGTTTCTTTTCTGTCTGATGAGGCCCTAGAATGGGCAGAGACCAAATTTCCACTAAAAACCAGAAAAGACTGCACATATGAAAAATTCATCCGAGAGTTAGAAAGAACCTTTAGCCAGTCCTCTAGTTTCACCTTTTCCAGTTACCTTCTGAATTCAAAACAGGGTATTAGGTCCGTAGCTGAATTCTCCTCCGAGTTTCAGGGTAGAACAGCCGTTTCTGGTTGGAACGAGTCTGCACTCAAGTCTGCCTTCCTCTTAGGTCTTAATGAATATGTCAGGACTGAGCTTTCGTTTTACGTCGAGCCACCTAGCCTCGATGACCTCATTGAACTAGCCATAGGATTAGATCTAGCATCTCAAACCAGTTTCAGCTCCTCTCCGCGCCGGGTTAGCCTTAGTTCCCATGTTCTTGACCACCATTTAAGTCCATCCGTTAAAGGCCTCAAAATTAGTCCACCAGTTTCACGTCCATCAGTTAGAGTTCCACGCCAGCCAGATTCTGATCCTGAACTAGTAATTAACCCGGATAGTTTTAAACCTGACCCCGTGCCTGATCCCTTAGCCTCTGATCATGTTATTCATTCTGGTACCCTTATGTTTCAACCGGTTTATTTGTCGCCAGATCCAATCAGTGAACCCGTTAGTTTAGCTTCTAAGACCCCCCGGTGTAAGAGACGGCGTCGCCGTAAGCACGCTCTGAGCCGTCTAGAGACCCCTGAGTTAGCCCTGTGCCGTCCAGAGACCCCTGAGTTAGCCCTGTGCTGTCCAGAGACCCCTGAGTTAGCCCTGTGCCTTCCAGAGACCCCTGAGTTAGCCCTGTGCCGTCCAGAGACCCCTGAGTTAGCCCTGTGCCGTCCAGAGACCCCTGAGTTAGCCCTGTTCCGTCCAGAGACCCCTGAGTTAGCCCTGTGCTGTCCAGAGACTCCTGAGCCTACTCTGTGCCGTTCAGAGACCCCTGAGCATACATTTAAGAGGGCTTCAGAATTTAGTGTTGGTGAAAATGTGCCTCCAAGAGTCCCTCAGCGAACACCACTAATCGCCAAGAACCTTCCACCGACGCCCCAAGCCACCTTAGAGACTGAACTTGAGCCTCCATGGGTGGTCCCTTCGTTTCCTGAGGTGGAACCACAGTCGGTGGCTTCCCCAGTTCCTGAGACTGAACCACAGTCGGTGGTTCCGCATGTTCCTGTGGTGGAGCCACTGTCGGTGGCCTCCCCTGCTTCGGAGGCGGATCCACAGTCGGTGGGTTCGCATATTCCAATGTTGGAGCCACTGACGGTGGTCTCCCCTGTTCCTGATCGGGAGCCGCAATCGGCGGTCTCCCCTGTTCCTGAGCGGGAGCCGCAATCGGCGGTCTCCCCTGTTCCTGAGCGGGAACCGCAATCGGCGGGCTCCCCTGTTCCTGATCGGGAGCCGCAATCGGCGGCCTCCCCTGTTCCTGAGCCGCAATCGGCGGACTCCCCTGCTCCTGAGCCGCAATCGGTGGGCTCCCCTGCTCCTGAGCCGCAATCGGCGGGCTCCCCTGCTCCTGAGCCGCAATCGGCGGGCTCCCCTACTCCTGAGCCGCAATCGGCGGGCTCCCCTGCTCTAGAGCCGCAATCGGCGGGCTCCCCAGTTCCAGACCTGGAGCCGCAGTCGGCGGTCTCCTCAGAGCCACCTCCTGAGCCGCAGTCGGCGGTCACCTCTGAACCACCTCCTGAGCCTCAGTCGGAGGTCACCTCTGAGCCTCCTCCAGAGCCGCAGTCGGCGGTCTCCTCTGAGCCTCCTCCTGAGCCGCAGTCGGCGGCCGCTTCTGAGACTGTTCCTGAGCTGCCGAGGAGGGGACGGGGTACCCCGTGGGGGTACCTGCTGAAGCTTGGGCGTCATCCTCCTGATAAGCTACTTCGCCCACGGCCCCGCGGCAGACCTCCGGAGCGTCATCTTCACCTCCGGCCCCGCGGCAGACCCCCGGAGCATCATCTTCACCTCCGGCACGGCGGCAGAACCCCGAAGCGTCATCTTCTTCTCCAACCCCGTGGCAGACCCCCAGAGTGTCAGCGTCGCCTTCGACCCCGCAGCTGGCCACCTAAGACTCTGCTCCGTAGCCGGATCCTAGGCCGGTCTCCTGAACCTCTACCGTGCCTCCGGCCCAGCAGTGGTCCTCCCAAGACTCTGCTTCGTCTCCAGCCCCATGGTCGACCTCCTGAGCATCTGTCTCGCCTCCGACCCTGCAGCCGGCCACCAAAGACTTTGCTCCGTTACCGGATCCTCGGCCGGCCCCCTGAACCTCTGCCATGCCTCCGGCCCAGCGGTGGTCCTCATAAGACGCTGCTTCGTTCCCAGCCCAGTGGTCGGCCTCCTGAGCATCTGTGTAGCCTTCGGCCCAGCGGTAGGCCCCCTGAGAATCGACCTCGCCACCTTCCCAACGGTCGGCCTCCTGAGCAGCTTCTACGCCTCCGCTGCCGGCCCCATGGTAGACCACCTGAGACTGTGTCCTGCTGCCGGTACTTCGGCCGGCCACCTGAGACTCTGTCCCGCTGCTAGTCCCTTGGCCGGCCATCAGAGACTTTGCCCAAGAAAGTTTTTGGGTTTTCTTTTGCTGTCGTCCACTATAAGTGGATCATTTTTTGTTCTGGACTCTGTTTTTGTTTTCTGCCCTCCTGGCCTGTTTCCCCCTTCGCTCACCCTGGGTGGGTTGTTTTTTGTTGGTTGGACCTTTTTTTCTGTTGGTTCTGGCCCTCCTCGCCCTAGTGCCCCCTCCGCCCGCCCTGGGTGGGTTGTTTTTCGTTTTCTGGACTCTTGTTTTTTGTTGTTTCTGGCCCTCCTCGCCCTAGTGCCCCCTCCGCCCGCCCTGGGTGGGTTGTTTTTTGTTTGTTTTTTGGACTTTTTTTTTCTGGGGGCGTCTGGAATCCTCCCTTGAGAGGGGGGCTCTGTTGGGATCCTCAGGCTTGCCCACCAGAGGGCGCCGAGGACCCTCTTCTGCTCTCTTTTTATCTCTTTCTCTTAGGGCTGGAGTCACTCTCAGGTTCTGGAGATTACCCTCTGCCTCCAGCAGAGTGCGCCGTGGGTCCTCCTGAGCTGAGCCTCTCACACACCTGTGGCTGATCTACTAATCAGGAGGACCACAGTATTTAAGCTACCTCCAGACCTGGATTCCATGCCGCAGTGTTGATCTTAGTTGGTTAGCTTCCTGAACCTTCTGCTTTAGACTGAGTCTTGGTTATTCCTAGGTTGAGACTAGATTCTAATCTCTCCTTATCTGTGCCTCACAGGAATCCTGTCTCCTTGTGAAGCTCTGGACGAGCTTAATCTCCTGTCTCCTCGTGAAGCTCTGGATGAGCTTAACCTCCTGTCTCCTCGTGAAGCTCTGGATAAGCTTAACCTCCTTTCTCCTTGTGAAGCTCAGGAAGAGCACCCTCACTGGAACCCAGTCTCTGGTCTGCAGCTCTGGAGGAGCTGCATATCAGGAAACCAGTCTCAAGCCTGAAGCTCTTGGAAAGCCTAGCCAGCTAATCTGCCCTGGTGAGCCAAGCCGAAGATTTCTACTTGGATGCAACCTGACGACTTCTCTGTGGAGTTTCCCTAGAGGTTCCCTTGAAGATCTTCCCCTGTTGTTCCCTGCTGTGAGCTGGAAGCTCAAATCCTGCCTTCTCCCTTTCCCTGCACAGACCCCAGTGAACCAGCCCCCTGCCAGTATTGTTTTCATTATAATCCATGTGCTTGTCTTTAAATAAACTCCTTGGACTTTTACCAGTGCCTCCGTGAGTGTTCTGCATCTTGGGCTTTACTCTAAGAAAACCCATCATGACAACGACTTGGAATTATGGGTAATCCAGAGCGTAGATTAAAACCATAACCGTTACACACAATATGTTCGCGAGGATGGATACCAAACGTGGTTTCCAGAAAGCAAATAGAAGAAAGAAAGAAAAAGCAAAGAAGAGCTGCTGGAAGAACGGAAAAACTTCCCAAAATAAACACTTTTTTTTTTAAGAACCAAAGAGGGAGAGGTGGACGTTGCTGCTGCTACAGTTAGTAAGGATTGGGACCAGGAAATGAATGGAGAGAGCATGGGTGAGGAGGGTGACTGTGAAACTAAAGGTAGCCCAATAAGACTAATTTTACAGCGGAATCTACTAAATTATACCGATGTCTAGTGAAGGAGAAGAATGATGAAAATGATGAAGTGTGTATGTATGGGGCACATTTCAGGTCGGTTGTCGGCAGCGGTGGCAGCAACAGCTGGGTGCTTTCGGGGAGGGGATGGGGTGTTGTGCTTCATATGGTGCCCACCCAGATGATGTTGCTTACGGGCCTATTGTTGTGTTGTTACGTCATTGGAGAGGAAAACTTCCTCTTTTTAAGAGGAAGAAAACTCTAGCAGACTCAGGCTCAAAACAAAACTTCACAGGAAACATCAGAAATCATTTTTCTAACAAAGCAAGGGACCCATTCAAATAATAAAAGATACTTAACCTGCTGTTGCCCCATGGGAGGGGAAAGGACGGATTAGGACCAATTCTGTTGTAAGTAGTTGTTTCGTTGGCGGCCTCACGCCAGTGGGTCTCGGTCTTATGTCCACCTAGGCCACTCTGGGAAACTACGTAAGAGTCATTCTAATACAACAGAGATGATATTGTAGACCTTGAACTTCTGGGGAACCTACGCAGCTTTGAAGAGATCTGCTCATGATGCTCTCACCTCAGCAGGGGGTGTTCCTAGAGCCCATAGCTCAGGAAGGCAGGCAGTGACTAAAGTGTTTGGGTCCGAACCAGTCACAGCGCAGAATGACACACAGGACACAAGGTGTCTGGCCAGGACAGGAATTGGGTGATGATATGATTGATTGATCGTTGATTGATGGCGGATATTTAACAAAACTCCTCATTTGTTGTATCAGAGCAGATCTACCACCAAGGCTCTGCTACATTTTAAGCTCAGATCTCTTTTCAAAGAGGGATGCAGTCATTTTTGCCAGCAAAAATGGACTAAGGATACTGAGATTGCACCACATGTAACGTGATATCCAGCCAGAATTTCAGGTCTGTCTGTTGCATCCAGACCAAGGTTCAAAGAAAGAGAGAAAAAGATTTTCCTTAGTGAATGTAAAGGTGACACATGATTCAGGATGTGATGTCAGAGGGACAGGCTGCATCAAAACAAACCCGTCAGTCGGTATTGCTCTACAGTATAACACATCCGTCCGTCCGTCTGTCCGTCCGTCCGTCCATCCATCCATCCAGTATACTTTCTTATCCTTCAAGGTTGTAGCAGGCCTGGTTTCTATTTTTAGCCGTCATTAGCTTGATGCAGGCTTTCTTGATCAGGTTCCAACAATAAAGGCAGGAATAGACAAACTTTAAAGGCTAAGTTGGTGACATAGTTCTTCTAAATCCACAGCAGGTTTCAAAATAAATGTCCCTTCACCACAATTAATTATCTCATAGCGGCTTTTTATCCCCCTCATCGCTTTGCTGCTTTTTTTCAGTTTTAAAATGAGGAAGTAGAGCACTTAAAGCTAAATGTATGTCACTTCTCCAGAAACATATTTTACTAAAAGTAAAATGGCAAGAATGGTAATTAAATATATAAAATGTTCCCTTGAAAAAATCATCCAATTTCCTTTAAATATTTTTCAAAGATGCCTCAAGGCTGCACTTAGAAAAAATTTAATTGTCCAGAGAGCTGATCTAAACAGAATTTCTTTTTTTTCTTTTACACTTATGTAAACAAAATGACAAATAAATCTGTTTAAGTCTAAACTGAGCATCTTTCACAATGTTTGATATTTCTTACCTACTTCCTAACAGTGTAGCTGCTATCTAAATGTGGTGATGGTGTTAGTTTTTACGGAGCTAGAAAAGTCTCAGTTTTCACAAAGTCATATATGTGATTCACACATGCACAGCACAAGATACACACACACACATTTTGTTCTACCATATGTAGTGAGGACCATGTGTCGACTCCCATTGACTTCCATTGATTTTCGGTCATTTTCAACCCTTTCTATGCACTAATCCTAAACCTAACCATTACCAATGCATACCTCACCCTAACCCAAATTGACACCTTAGCCCTAAACCTAACCGTTAGCAAAATAGCCTGTGAGGACCAGTAAAATGTCCTCACTTTGCAACAACTGGTCCTCAGTCTGATGGTAAAATTGAAAAAAATGGTCCTCACTCTGATGCCTAGACAGGTACACATAAGATCCACACATTAACATGCTGATTCAAACAAGCATATAAAAATTACATATTCACAAAGCAAGATTCACAAAAGTGTTTGTGATGCCTATAACATTATATCTTTATTCATAAACTACCATTGGTCTTTGAACTTGACATGAATGAATAAGATAATTCCATTTTTGCAGCCAAATGCAAGAACGTTTACCACATGGGCAATGATTTTCTTTATATGGTAGAGTAGGAAGTCACTGCAGCACACAGAAAGCAGAAGAGACTGACCACATGGTAGCCCCATACCATATATTGATGCTATATCCTATATTAGTTTTTCATGTTTTGTTTTGTTTTTTATTAAATGATCTACTTTGCTTACATTTGTTTCTTGTTTTTTAAAGATATATTTTATAGGATGATATTAAATACTGAAATTGGTCCTCTGTCAGATGGCCTGGCTCAGCCTCAGAGGTCAGTCTCTTGCAGATATGGGGTGGGTCTAAACTCTGTGCGTCTTCATGCAACAGCAGAAAATAAAATAAAGAAGTGTTATGGAAGATTTAAGATAAATTGTTAGGATAACAGACAACTGTGGATTGTTTTAAGTCCACAGACAGATACTTGCAGCAAGAAAATGGCTGCATAAATAGATTGTAGATGATAGAGAAAAAAAGAGATGAACTGTATTTAATTGATAATTTTAACACAATGCACGTAGAGCAGAAACAGTTGTAAAGCTCATCATTTAACAAGTCTTTTTGTTTAGAACAAACCTCCCTTATGTGTTTAGGAACCCCAAGTCTTTTAAAAATGAGTAGTGTATTAGCATTTAAACAATGTTTGAAACCTGACAGATATATTTTCCCATAAACTGAGATGAAGTTCCTGCAGAGACAGGAAATCTGTTTCTAACACATCATTGTGGTGAAAGACGTAGCTACTTACTTTATGAACTTTGAAAAAAAAGGGAAGGAAACAGACAGAGCAGGACTTTTATGGTCTGAAGAAGAGGTATGAGAACATTAGTTTTTATATGCATTTAATGTAACTTCTCCTTTTCTGTGCTGTACTTTGAGCAAAGTTTTCTGATTCTGTGCTGCAGGTCTGGAAGTAAGGATGGGGCACACTTTGCTCTGCAGGCTGGGCTTCTTCTGTAAGTAAATTACCTACTTTCTTTCCATCTATTGGAGAATTTACATGGTGCAATCTATAGTATGTTGTAAGTTTAAACTGTCTTTCCTGAAAAATTAAAGTATCATATTACTTTTTTTTTAAATATGAAACTTAAAAATGATATGGGATTTGAACATGTTACTCTGTGGCAGCCAGATGTGATCAAACCTTGTTACTTGTGTCCAGTGGTGGGCAGTCAGAGCCTTCAAAGCCTTTTCTGCTGGCCTAAAATAGCTCAGAAACACTAACCTACATTCATAACTTAAACCATTGATTTTATTCCAAACAATCTGTTAATTTAAATTTGTAGCATTTCTCTTGGCTGCGATGATTCCATTGCATTTATGTGGTTGCTATATTTTTTGTCCAATCAAATTTCAGCCTCTGTGTGTTGCTATGTCAGTCAAATCTGCCCAGAGCCTTCAGGGTCAGCAGTGCTGGCTGATGTTAACTTAAAGGGATAGTTCGGTATTTTTGACATGAATCTGTATGGCATCCCCATCACCAGCGGCATGCAATCACACTGACTTACCCCTGGCAGCGTCCTGTGAGCAGAGTTCTCGTCCAGTTTTGGTCAAGCCAAAGGTAGTCCGGCAGGTTTGCTAGACCCAGCGAAATAAAACGTTTCTCTTCCCAAAACATTATGTGTTCAAAAGAGTGATATTTTTGCATCCCAAAAACGTTGTAGTGGAAAAAGTCACGCGTCGTTATCAATTGGTCCTATTTTCTCTCTGTTCGTATCAGTGCGCGCCGTCATTCAGACAGCGAGCCCAACAACAGCCATGTCTACCTCCGCCGCGGAGGTAGACATGGCTAATATGTTTAATAAGTTTAATAAGCTAATAAGTTTAAATTTTCAGTTCGGATTTTCAGAGAGCTCTCATTGGCTTTCTATTGGGGAAGTGTGGACTTCTTCGTGGTCTGGGCCAAACTGTCGGAAAACCGTAAATGCCACACAAATGAGGGTTAGATTTCCTGAATCCTGACAAAAAACTCCTCTGTTTCACCTTCAAAGGAGTTGTTATATTTCACATAATGTTTTGGGAAGAGAAAAGTTTTATTTCGCTGTTCCTAAAAACCTGCCGGACTACTTTTGGCTTGACCAAAACTGGACGATAACTCTGCTCACAGGACGCTGCCAGGGGTAAGTCAGTGTGATTGCATGCCGCTGGTGATGGGGATGCCATACAGATTCATGTCAAAAATACCGAACTATCCTTTTAAGGTAGCAAGAATCAGCATTTTATATCTGTTTTCGTTTAATGTTTTTCTGGCCTTAATGGCTTGTTATAAATGGACATACTAAGATTTCCTGCACAAAGACAGAAGGATGGATTGTGTATTCTATCTGGTAGTTTGATGCATATTTAATCTGAACGGCTCCTGATGATGTAAATATGGCCGAGCTGCAGTTATAGAGTAGAGGTTTACCATTGTCTTAGCTGGGCTTCGTGCTTAATTGTTCTCTGTATTCACTCTCATACTAAACTTCCGGTTATACCTGCGCTAGTTACATTTCATATTATAGTACTCATATTATATATGAGTATTATTGGGGGTTTATTTAATTAAAATTTGAAAATGGTGATATTAACCCCTTGACACCCATCATTGCAAATATACAACAGACCCTTTGTATTACCAAGATAGCATGTGCATTCCCTCAGTGCCAGTTAGTGAACAGGAACCTTTGGAAAGCTCTTGTTTCTGTTACAACTGGTCCCTAACAGTAGTTTATGAAATATATACACACTTTATATTTATATTCAGACGTCAAGGGGTTAAGAAGTAGAAGTAGAGGGGGCCCCACTGAAGGCCTAGGTACCAGATGCACTAACCTCCACTGCTTGTGTCCTATAACAGATGGAAGCCAGTATGATTTGTTGTAGCAACAGAATCACTTCAGAAAGATTCACCAGATTTTACAAGATGGAGGAGGCTGAGAAAGCTGAGGAAGGCTTTATGATTGAGAAATCGGTCACAGCAGCATCTCTTCAAATCTCTGATATCACTGAATATTTTTCTTTAGATGTGGGAAATCAGAGTTGTTTCTAGTGAGTCTGGCGGATTGATATAAGCTCACAATCAGATTCTCAGTTCATTCGTTCAGGATGAATAGTGTTGCCTTGTCCATCTGATAATTGATAGAATGAACTGGTTGCTCTGGTTTTGTTTAGTTTTTTTGTTTTTTTACTGTTTTTCTAGTGTTTTTATTCTAAAAATGTGGGGTTTGTTTTAATTTTTAACTATTATTATTATTTTTAATATTATTATCATATTCTCCACAAGTACTCCTCTGACACTTAATGAAAACAACTATTATTACCCTGACCCCCAGATTCCACATACTCCCCCCCAGATTCCACATACTCCGTCAGCGCGCCGCTCCGCTCCGCCCCACTGACGTACGTCGTGCGGAGCGCTAGTCTTTCATGTAAATCAATGAGAGCTGTTCCACATCCACCGCTACCCCTCCGCACGTCTCCGTCAACGTACGTCTTCTCCGTCCGTCACCGACAAATTACGGAGCCGAGCTATTTTTTGCTCCGCTCCGCTCCGGTCCGGCCAGGTCAAGATCCGCAATTGTAATCGGACCAAACAGGAAAAAGAACATCGACAAATTCAAATTAAAATACAGTAGCAACAGATCGGTGACTAGAAATTATAGCACAATTCTTATATATATATATATATATATATATATATATATATATATATATTAGTGCTGTCAATCGATTAAATTTTTTTAATCGCGATTAATCGCATCAATGCCTGAGTTAACTCGCGATTAATCGCATTTTAATCGCGCATTTTTTTCCTGATTGAAAATCATTTAAATACTCTCGATGACATACAAAAAAATACATACAGGCCAGGTTTGTGCCAATGTTCTTTTTTTAAAATGAAAACAGGTCACAGATACTGATTTATGCCAAAAATAACAAATATGTAGCCAAAAAAAAGGCCCTGAAAACAGGCTGATGTAAAAGACAGTCTTTACAGTTAATACAGTCTTTTGAACAAAGACAAGCATTTTACCCTACTGCTATAAAATTTAGTAGAGTTAACATTAGATGTTAATTAACCAAGGTAATAATGAACAATTTTCAATCAATACATCAAAATCAATAGACCGACATCACTAGATGGAGGTAGTCTATGCTCTAGAAAGTTACTTTTCAGCCTCTTAACAAAAATGAGAACACACACACAAGCACCCACCCACCCACACACACACACACACACACACACACACACACACACACACACACACACACACACACACACACACACACGATACCGACCTGTGGCGTACACAGACAGCAAGAGTGCCGTAGCAGATTCCATTTCACCTCAGTAATCTGTTTTCTCAGCGTATTTCAGGTTGCTACTAGTTACCAGACACCCAACTTGTTTGTTGGTGGTGGGGCTTAAAGAAAAGGCACTAGCGCCACCCAGTGTATGAGCGTCTTTTTCCCTTGAGGAGGTCCGCTCTCGAAGCCTATGAGAAATGCATACACTGGGGGAAAATAGCCCCGCCTTCTCGCAGGCTGCAGCGGGATGTACTTGGAAAATTGTACCATAAAACCACATAGCGTTAATCTCACGTTAAAAAAATTATCGCCGTTAAAATGGCATCGCGTTAACGCGTTAATAACGCGATAATTTTGACAGCAATAATATATATATATATATATAAAAACTAACACCATTTATTTAAATGATTGGATCCAAACTATTGGTTATTCACCAACGAGGAAGCAGATTTCTCATCTCCATCAAAATATTTATTTTATACTGAGGGACTAAAAGTTTAATCAGATCCATTCAAAAGAAACTTCTTATTACAGGAATGAAAAGAGATGCTGAGTTTGGGAGTAGAGAACAAGTTCATGAAAAAAAAGCAGTTTTGAATTATCCTTATCCCCGTTACAAAAATCTACAAAAATAAATATATATATTTGGGCAGAAACTGAACATATGCTGGATGATGGTGGGATTTTTTTAATATGTCATATTAAATTAAGCGTTCACAGGGTTCATAAAAGAATGAGTGACTCTTTAATGCAACTTTAATGCTATTAGAAATAATTTTAATGCCATCAACAAGTACCATTTACACAACTTATCAGTGTACATGAAATAAGAAGGAGCTCTAAGCACAGTTCCATGACTCTTGTATTTATGTACACACACACACACATACACACACACACACATATATATATATATATATATTTTTTTTTTTTTCTAGCTTTTTCTCCGCCTCGAGCTTCCTTCCCAAACATACGGGTTTATGATCAGTTCCATGCAAATTAATCGCGATATATCTGACGAAATTGTTTTTATAAACATTTTTATTAAAGAATTATAAATGCCACGATAACCATATTTAATTAATTTTAGTACCAATTAAGGCCTTAATAAAAAAAAAAAAATGAATTGTAATTCTTTTTAATGATCCACGGAAACCCTGGTTCATTTCCGCATATATTGCTGCTTTGAATTTAATCATCTCGCGCATGCCTTCTACGATCTCCAAGGAACTCAGAGCGGAGCGGACGGGAGCCACAGCGCAGGCAGTAGGCATTGCTGTGCGCAGGCGGTCTGGAGCGCAGCGGGGCAGACCAGAGTGGAGCGCTGACGGAGTATGTGGGATTTCGGGGTCAGGGTCTATCAGCACTCCACTCCGCTCCGCTGACGTATGTCTTGCGGAGCGCTTGTCTTTCATGGAAATCAATGAGAGCTGTTCCACATCCACCGCTACTCCTCCGCACGTCTCCGTCGTACGTCTTCTCCGTCCTTCACCGACAAAATACAGAGCTGAGCTATTTTTGCTACGCTCCGGTCCGGCCAGGTCAAGATCCGCAATTGCAATCGCACCAAACAGGAAAAGAACATTGAGAAATTCTGGTTCGTCAAATTTAAATATAGTAGCAACAGATCGGTAACTAGAAATTATAGTACAATTTTATATATTCCAAAAAAAACTAACACCGTTTATTTAAATGATTGGATGCAAACTATTGGTTAGCCCATTAACCAACCAGGAAGCAGATTTCTCTTCTCTATCAAAATATTTATTTTATACCGAGGGACTTAAAGTTTAATCAATTCAAAAGAAACTTCTTATTGCAGGAATGGATGAAGAGATGCTGAGTTTGGGAGTAGAGAACAAAGTTCATAAAAAAAAAAAAAACAGTTTAGAATGATCATAGTTATCCCTTTTACAAAAATCTACAAAATAAATAAATGTTTGGGCAGAAACTAAACATCTGCTAGATAATGGTGGGATTTTTTTAATATGCCATATTAAATTAAGCATTCACTGGGTTCATACAGGAATGAGGAATTCTATTTTAATGCTATTAGAAATTATTTTAATGCCATCAACAAGAACCATGTACACAAGTTATTAGTGTACATGAAATATGAAGGAGCTGTAAGCACAGTTCCATGACTCTGGTATGTATGTAAACACACACACACATATATATACGTAGGCTATATATATATTCTCTAGCTTTTTCTCCACCTCGAGCTTCCTTTCGGAACATACGGCTTTATGATCAGTTCCACGCAAATTAATAGCGATATAATATATCTGACGAAATTGTTTTTATAAACATTTTTTATAAAAGAATTATGAATGCCACGATGGACATATTTAATAAATTTTAGCGCCAATTAAGGCCTTGATTTAAAAAAAAATTAGTGAATTGTAATTATGTTTTATTGATCCGCGGAAACCCTGGTTCATCTCGCGCATGCCCTCTACGATCTCCAAGGAACTCAGAGCGGACGGGAGCCACAGCGCAGGCGGTAGGCATTGCTGTGCGCAGTCGGTCTGGAGCGCAGCGCAGCAGAGCGGATCGGAGCGCTGACGGAGTATGTGGGTTTTCGGGGTAAAATCCCGGTTCGCGGCAGATGCGCGTTGGCCCCGGCTGGGGGCGGGTCCGCCTGTGTGTTTTTCCTGGGTGGTGCGGTCGCTTTGGGTGTTGCGGCCGGTTGCCGGGGCTTAGTGCCGGGGGGCGTGGCGTGTTTCGGTGCTCTGTGGGGCCGGGGTGTTTCGGTCAGTGCCGTGGGGGGGCTGGTGCTCGGTGCCCGACTGGCCGACTGCCGGCAGAGCCCGCGGACTCGTCGACGCAGCTCCCCGGGGGGCCGGCATGGCGGTGGCTGGGGGGCTACTTCGGGGCTGTCTCTCCTCCTCCCTTGGTCGGGGTCTGATTTCCGGGGCGAGCCCCTCCTTGGTGCCTTCGCTCTTGGAGTCCCTTTGGGCGCCTGGGGTTTTGGGTCTCCCGGCGCTGGACTCAGTGCTCTGGGGGGTGTGCCTCTTCAGCTCTCCACAACCACTATTGAGCATTTTTTCTATGGATAAACTTTACATGCACAAGTTCACCCTCACAAACAACTACAGGTGCTTGGCTGTAGGTACTCAGAGATTCACTTCCAAACAGAAACCCCACATTCATTTCTTCAGGTAACACAGAGTACATGTCAGACTTAATAATACTACTTTAGCGATAGTTTCAAGGTGTTGATTTACTGTATGTCTCGTACCATGTCTTTTGGTTGTGCTGTTCTTTTTTCATCTCGTTAGAGGTGACGAAGCAGACTGAAAATGCTTTGTCATTGTCTCCTCTCTATCTTGTCATGATGGGTTCACAAGAGGGACCCAAGTATGCAGAACCCACGAAACGGAAACTGAAGTAAAAGGTTAAACAATGTTTATCGTTTCACAAGAACATGGAAATTACACTGGTACTGGTTCAGGCCTGGGGGGCAGGTTCACTGGAGTCTGCGTGGGAGACAGTTCAGTTAGCATTGCATCAGAAGAGTTTGACTTTGAGTGTTTCAGGTTTGTACCTTGAGGGTTCTTGGTTAAAGCTTTGGGAGGAGAACTGTTGGGTCCAGAGAATGTTTGTTCAGCAGAGTCCGTTTGCTGCTTCAGCGTCTTACTTCAAGAGAGAGGGCAGACCTTGGTTTTGAGTTTCCAGCTCTTGGTCCAGAGCTGCATGGAAATCCAGAGAGGAGTCTTCTGGTTTGGCTCAGAGGGCAGACTCGGCAGGTTAAGCTCTTCCAGAGCTTCACAGGAGAAAAACAGGTTTCCTGAAAGTAGAGACAAAGGGTTAGAATCCAGTCTGGATTCAAAGTCAACAAAGTGCTCAGAAGGGTCTTGGCTTAAGTGCTAACCAACTGAATTCAACACTGCGACATTGAGGCAAGGTCTGAAGACAGCTTATATAGTGTGGACCCTCTGATGAAGGAATGAGTCTCAGCTGTGCAGGAGGCTAGGCTGAGGAGGATCCACGGCAGACTCTGCTAGAGGAAGGTGGTACTACTCCAGCTCCCAACAGTACCCCCCCCTCAAGGGCGGATACCAGACGCTTCAGATAAGACCTAGGGAAACAAGGGAACAAAAAACAACCCACCAAGGGTGGGCGCAGGGGGCACCATACTAGGTAGGCAAGAAGCAGAGTCCCAGAACAAAAAACAATCCACTAAAGGTGGACGTCAACAAAGAAAGTCTCTGATATTTTACCGGGAGACCACCGGTAGCAGCTCAGAAATAGGTGCAGGGCGGGACCGCCCACTGCGGCACCGGAGCTGATTCAGAGAGGACCGCCGACTGCAGCTCTGGCCGCAGCATGGAGAGAGCCGCCCACGACGACTCCGGTGCAGCCTCCGAGGTGTCCTGGGGCGCCCACCGTGGGTCCCTGGATGCTCGGATCGGCCGTAGAGGGACTCCAGTAGGTTCGACGGAGCGGGGACTGGTTGACTGACTGGAGGCATGGCAGGAGGGAGACCACGATTCAACGTGTCTATGAGTCCAATTAATATGAGGGTTGTGTCGCTCCAACCACTCATATCCCAGAACCAAGGGAGAACAGGCTGATGGGAAAACAAGAAAGGTTAAGGTCTCTCGATGACTACCTGAAACTTGAAGCTGAAGAGGCTGAGTCTCGTGGGTAACTTGGTGTAGACTCCTTCCATCAATGGCTGAGACTTTAAGTGGCTTCCTCAGAGGGGTGGTCTCAATGTTTAGCTGTTGAACTAGATTTGAGTCAATAAGGTTTCTCTCACAACCAGAGTCTATGAAGGCTGACAGAGTGAGAGTCTGATCAGAACAGAACAGAGTAGCAGGTAAAAGTAGACGAGATGACTTTCTATTTAGTTGATGCTTCACCAGACTCCCCATAACCGCAGACGAGCTCCAAATCCTATTCTTTGCTGGACAGGATGAAACAAAGTGCCCAGGTATTCCACAATAAAAGCAAAGTTTCTCCTTAAACCTTCTCTTCCTCTCATCGGGTGTGAGCCTAGTGTGACCAATCTGCATTGGCTCCCCCTCAGTTGATTCAAAAGCTGGTGGAACAAAATGAGTTTTGGACACGGGATCAGATTCAGACTAGGCACGGCTCTCAGTTCTGAACTCCTCTTCGGGACAAACAAAGGAAGAGGTGTCCCTTCTCTTAGCCGTAGAAACAGAAACTGGAAAAACATGACTCTTAATCTTTGACTTGGATCTGGTTCGAAGACGGTTGTCCAAACTAATTGTCAACCTGATGAGTTCTTCCAGAGTCTCAGGTACCTCGAGTGTGGCGAGTTCATCTTTAATGTTTTCGTTTAAAGCCTTGAAAAAAGCACTCTTGAGTGCACACTCATTCCAGCCTGAGGCTGCAGCTTTAACCCGGAAGTCAATGGAAAAATCTGCTACAGAGGAATTTCCCTGTCTAAGATTCAACAGAGCACGAGAGTCAATTGTTTGGTCAGAATCATGGTTAAACACTTGGGAAAACTCGGAAACAAAATCGGAAAAATCACATCTGAGGCTGTCTTCAGAGGCAAACCTTGCCTCCGCCCACTCTAGGGCACGTCCAGTTAGTTGGGACAGAATAAACGTTATTTTCTTTTGTTCAGTTGGGAAACTGCCAGGAGAGTTCTGAAAAATAAGTCGGCATTGAAACAAAAATCCCTTACATTTGCTAGGGATACCTGAAAATTTCTCTGGGAGAGACGGACGGAATTCCGGAAGTGACGTGATAGGCTCTGGTTCCGAAAACGGAAGTTGAACGGGCTCCGCTCTAAGAGTTGTTTGTCTGGAAAACTCCTGCAAAAACACATCAAACCGAGTGTTAAGCTCATGAACGAATTTGTCCACAAGCCGGTCGTGAACATCACGAATGGCGCTCTCAAATCTCCTAGCCAGTTCTTCGTGGCTCTCACGGAGGGAGGTTCCAAGGCTCTGAATCTGGGCCCGTTGATCATTCAGAATCCTCCAGAGTGGTTCCGCTGGGTTAGTCGGTTGGTCGCAGTGTTCTGTCATGATGGGTTCACAAGAGGGACCCAAGTATGCAGAACCCACGAAACGGAAACTGAAGTAAAAGGTTAAACAATGTTTATCGTTTCACAAGAACATGGAAATTACACTGGTACTGGTTCAGGCCTGGGGGGCAGGTTCACTGGAGTCTGCGTGGGAGACAGTTCAGTTAGCGTTGCATCAGAAGAGTTTGACTTTGAGTGTTTCAGGTTTGTACCTTGAGGGTTCTTGGTTAAAGCTTTGGGAGGAGAACTGTTGGGTCCAGAGAATGTTTGTTCAGCAGAGTCCGTTTGCTGCTTCAGCGTCTTACTTCAAGAGAGAGGGCAGACCTTGGTTTTGAGTTTCCAGCTCTTGGTCCAGAGCTGCATGGAAATCCAGAGAGGAGTCTTCTGGTTTGGCTCAGAGGGCAGACTCGGCAGGTTAAGCTCTTCCAGAGCTTCACAGGAGAAAAACAGGTTTCCTGAAAGTAGAGACAAAGGGTTAGAATCCAGTCTGGATTCAAAGTCAACAAAGTGCTCAGAAGGGTCTTGGCTTAAGTGCTAACCAACTGAATTCAACACTGCGACATTGAGGCAAGGTCTGAAGACAGCTTATATAGTGTGGACCCTCTGATGAAGGAATGAGTCTCAGCTGTGCAGGAGGCTAGGCTGGGGAGGATCCACGGCGGACTCTGCTGGAGGAAGGTGGTACTACTCCAGCTCCCAACATATCTCTTCTTTCTTTCATCTTTTCTCTTTTTTTCCCCCATCCATATAAACTGTAAAACTCCCTGCATAGTTATAATAAAGCAATTTATATGCATAAAACAAGTGGACCAATATGGCAATTGCCATACTGCTACACTTGTGAAAGTAAAATCTGTTGGGCTCTTTTTGGCATCAAGACAATTATTCTTATTGCCACAATGCCAGACAGGACACTGTTAAAAAAATAAAAAGAAAGAAATAGTGTGCATAACCTTTCGTACGATTTCATACGAAATGATAATGAGAATATGTTGATCATTCAGCAGCTAAGTTCCTCCTCCTGCTGCCTTGATGTTCTACCCACAGCTTTCTTTAAGAAAGTTTTGCCTGTCATAGCGTCTGATTTGACTCAGATAATAAACACGTCCCTTCTGTCAGGTGTTTTCCCGCAGTCCCTAAAAACAGCAAATATCAAACCACTGCTGAAAAAGAAAAATTTAGACAAACTGCTACTCCAGAACGACAGGCCCATCTCAAACCTCCCCTTTATCAGTAAGATTATTGAAAAAGCTGTGTTTCAACAATGAAACACTTTCTTAGATATGACCGGCCGCTTTGACGTTTTCCAGTCAGGTTTCAGTGCTCACCACAGTACAAAGACCGCCATTGTCAAGTTGTTTAATGACATCCTTATAAATACAGAGTGTGGAAGAACCACGGTGCTGGTACTATTGGACCTCAGTGCAGCATTCAATACTGTCGATCAGGTAATTATGAACCAGTTCAAACACTGAGGAAATGCTTAGAAGAAATCAATGCCTGGATGTGCCATAATTTTCTTCAACTGAATAAAAACAAAACTGAAGTAATAATCTTTGGACCAATAGAGGAGAGATCTAAAGTTAGCTCACAGCTTCAGTCGCTTCAGCTAGTAACCACTGATCAGGCCCAAAATCTAGGTGTAGTACTGGATTCAGACTTGAACCTCCAAAAGCATTTAAAGACAATTACAAGGTCGGTTTTCTATCACCTCAAGAACATTTCCAGGATTAAAGGACTAATGTCTCAGCATGATCTGGAAAAACTGATCCATGAGCTTATTTTTAGTCGAATTGATTACTGCAACTGTGTTTTCACAGGTCTGCCTAAAAAGTGGATTAGACAGCTGCAGCTGATCCAGAACGCTGCTGCCCGTGTCCTCACTAAGACTAAGAAAGTGGAGCACATCACCCCAGTTCTAAAGTCCTTACACTGGATCCCTGTATCTCAGAGAATAGACTTTAAAATACTTCTGTTAGTCTATAAATATCTGAATGGCTTAGCACCTAAATACATCACAGACTTGCTATCAGTTTATCAACCCTCCAGACCACTCAGGTCTTCTGGCTCCAGCCTGCTCTGCATACCTAGAACCAGAACTCAACATGGAGAAGCAGCATTTAGTTCCTATGCTCCACGTATCTGAAACAAATTGCAGAAAACTTGTGGTGTGTGGAAAGCCTGAGTTCCTTTAAATCAAGACTAAAAACACATTTGTTTTGGACTGTTCTATTTAAACAGTTCAACTGAAACATCATTAGTTCAACTTTTTTATTTTCTTTAGTCCAACTGTTTTTAATGTTTCTTTTTTGTTTTTCCTACTTGCTTTGATTCTGTTTTATTTTCCTATATTTTAATCATGTAAAGCACTTTGCATTGTCTTTGTACTGAATTGTGCTATATAAATAAATTTGCCTTGCCTTGCCTTGCCTAGTTTGGTGTTGCAGCATCCAGGCTGCTTTATTCCTTATTAGGGCCATTATTACAGAAACTAAAGATTTTAATGTTTCCCCTTACTTATATTTCAGCAGTATAATGGAGTAAAAACAAAATATGTCTGTTGGTCTGTCTCTAAAGTTTAACTTTAAAGTCTAGCTTTAAAGTATTTAATACCAATTTGTATGGTAGTGTGTTCTGTGTTCCAGTTTCCCACAAGTTAGATTCAATTAAATATCTCCTTGCTTACTGATTTTTACCTCAACTCAAAACACTGAACTGTTAAATCTGCTTGAGATTCTGGCAAATATTCTGCCCAGAATCTGATTGTATGTACCTTCTTGTTTCTTTAAGCCCCTTCTGTACCTTCTTGTTTTTGAAAGTCATTTCACTATTTCACAAAACATCAGTTTGTTCTAATAATCGATTTTCTGTTATTTATTGCAGTGATTTGGACACTCTGGATTGGACATGCTGAAGGTAAGAGAGAGGTTTCATTCATCTATTTTTCTCTGTTTTCCTTCTCAGCAGATCATACTTGAATTCATAATCTAGTCAGAAAAAATAATTCTGCTTAGTTCTGTGCAAGGTCACACTAGTTTGGGTCACAGTGGATGAAAATTCCTTTACCTTTGTCCATGAAGATCACCTATTAAAACTAAAAAATAGCTAACATATTTAGGCATTAATGGCTTTTAGTAACCAGGTAAAGCCTAACTGTGATTAAACAGCTCTGCTCCAAGAGGGACCTGCAAGATAGCAACAGAGTGACTATAATGCCCGAATAGAATCTTGAAGACTTTCAATTTATTTTAACGTACATTGGTGTTGCAGGAATGGAAATCATTGTCTGATTCAGTGATAATAAAGGTGTACTGAATGAAAGTCACCAACCTCCTCAGAAGCTAACAGACTGGATTTCAGACTTAGACAGACTTTATTGTCAACAGGCTGTGTTGGCTCTGATTGGATGATTCAGATCAATGATTGACTTATCCAAGTCTTGGTTGCACTAGATGTTGACTTGTAGCGACAGTGGAGAGAAAAACCTCCCTTTTAAGAGGAAGAAACCTCTAGTAGAACCATGCTCAGTTTGAACGGCCATCTCGGGGGTCAAGAAGAAAGAAGCAGAGATATAAAAGACAACTGTAAAAAGCGGCCCCATCCAGGAAACACACAGCCAGGCAGACAATTTCAGAGCCAGCTCCCATGTCAGAGCACATTCAGCCAGTCACAGTCAGAGAAACAGGAATACACTGAAAAACAGGCCGATATCAAACATCTATAAACAAAGGTGTTGATGGCAGGAACACAGCTGATATTTCTCTCCAGGATGGCGTCACAGCCAAACAGGAACAGACGAGGCAAAGCTACTATGAGAAAAAGCAGAGAGAGCAGAACGTTAGAGATTGAAATAACAGATTCTGAAGAATAGAGATAGAATGAAGCAGAATGATGAAATAGGGGTCCCTATGTCCTCCAGAAGTCTAAGCCTATAGCAGCATAACTATAGAGATAGCTCAGGATGACCTGAGCCACTTTAACTATAAGCTTTACCAAAAAAGGAAAGTGTTAAGCCTACCCTTTAAAGTAGATGGGTTATCTGCCTCATGGACAAAAACTGGTAATTGGTTCTGCAGGAGACGAGCCTGATAACTAAAAGATCTGCCTCCCATTCTACTTTTAGAAATTCTAGGAGCCACTAGCAAACCTGCAGATTAAGAGCGAAGTGCTCTGTTAGGAACATAAGGAACAATACTGTCTCTGATATAAGATGGAGCTTGGCCATTTAAGGCTTTATATGTGAGAAGGACAATTTTGAATCCTATTCTATATTTAACAGGAAGCCAGTGAAGAGACGCCAGGATAGGAGAGATATGATCTCTCTTATAATTTTCTTCAGAACTCTGGCTGCAGCATTTAGAATCAGCTGAAGGCTCTTAAGTACAGTTTGTAGACTTCTTGATGGTAAAGATTGAAAAAGTCCAGTCTTCAAGTAACAAACGCATGAACTAGTTCTGCAGCATCACCCCTGGGGAGGATATGTCTAATTTTTGCAATATTCCTCATAAGAAAATAGGAAATTCTAGAAACCTCTGTGATATGGAATTTGAATGACAGGTCCTGATCAAAAGTAACACCAAGATTTTTTACTTTATTATCTGAAATCAGTTTAATCCCATCCAAATGAAGTGGGACAAATCAGCTTTTTTTCAAAGACTCTGATCCAAAGACTATAACTTCTGTTTTGTCTGCATTCAGGAGCAGAAAGTTAAGTCATCCAAGTTTTTATGTCTGCAAGACATGCCTGTAATTTATGTTATGGGTTAGCTTCATCTGGATTTATAAACAGATATAGCTGCGTATCATCAGCATAACAGTGGAAATTAACCCCATGCTGTCTAATAATTCTACTGATTTGGAGCATATATATATAGTAAAGAGAATTGGTCCTAGGACTGATCCCTGTGGTAATCCACAGGTAATCCTTGAACATGAGGAAGATTTTTCATTAACGTGAACAAACCTAAATCGATCAGATAGATTTGATGTCTAGTGCTATTCCTTTAATTCCTACAAAATATTCAAGTCTTTCTAAAAGAATATTATGATCAACGATATCAAATGCAGTACAGAGATCTAACAGGACAAGAACAGATACAAGTCCATTATCTGAGGCCATGAGAACATCATTAATGACTTTTAACAGAGCTTTTTCAGTGCTATAATGAGCTCTAAAGCCAGACTGAAACTCTTCAAAAAGTTAATTATGGTGTAAGTGAATGCAAACTTGTTTGGCAACTACTTTCTCAAGAATTTTAGATAAGAAAGGAAGATTGGATATAGGTCTATAATTGACCAAGTCATCTGGTTGTAGAGAAAGTTTCTTAAGTAAAAGAATTGAACATTATTGATCTCACATTGGAGAAATGTATCTCTGCATTTAACCCATCCCCTTGGGGAGCAGTGGGCTGCCATTGTGCGGCGCAGTGTGGGGTTAAGAGTCTTGCTCAGGGAGCCAGAGTAGCAGTCTGGGGGAGTGGGGGATCAAACTACCAATCTCAGGATTCAAAGCCCTATGCCCTAACCACTAGGCCGCCACTTCCCAAAGGTTTAATCACAGCTACCTTAAAAGCCTTTGGTATATATCCCTGTAATGGGATGTAGGATGAGATCAAAGGGAATACTTCCTTCAATAACCTGGTAGGAACTGGAGCTTTCATACAAGTTGAAGGCTTACAGTAGATTAAGACAATAGCCTTGCTAACTCTGAGAGCTCAACTGAGTCAAAAGAGTGTAAACCCAGTTCAGATTCTATGGCTACCTCAGATGCTGCCCCACCCTCCAGAGATAAACCAATTGTAGTTAGAGGAGTGCTAATGATCTTAGTTTTGATTAGATCAATCTTATTAATAAATAATCCCATAAAATCATTACTGCTTAGAGCAGGTGGGAGGGATGGTTCAACAACTATGGCTCAGGGTGAGTTTGGCATGTGTATTAAAAATATTAATAAGGAGAAATAAGCTGCTCTTGAGCAAAGGGTCCCCTTATACCATAGTTAACAAATTTTCAGACTAGGTAATTCCCGTAGGCCTGTGGAACACGAATTTCTCTCTGGTTTCCTCGCATTTTGCTTCAGAGTGTGCAGCTCTGTATTAAACCAGGGAGCCATGCTTTTATTTCTAATTTTTTTCTTTTTCAAAGGGGCTGCGTTGTCTAAGGCAGTACGCAGAGAACTAATGATCAACCTGTGAAGGGGAATAGACTAAGCTTTTGCACTCTTCAGCACTGCTTAGCGAAATAGAGGAGAGAGAAAGTGAAAGAAATTCTTTAAAATTTATAACTGCGCTATCTGATTATCATATGCTAAAGTGAAACCTTCCTTTGGGGGAGGAGAAATCTGTTAAAGTAATCCTGAAGATTATTATAAAGTGGTCAGAGAGGACAGGGTTGTGAGGAAATGCTGTTATTTCTTCACATTCTATGCCATATGTCAGCACAAGATCCAAAGTATCAAAATTAGAATGTGTGGGAATATTCAAATTTTGAACAAAGCCAATAGCGTCTCAGATAGCATTAAAGATGCTCTTAAGATATCACCTTTGATGTCAGCATGGATGTTAAATCTCCCACTATAATGACACTTTCTGTATTTAATACCAAATTAGAAAGGAACTCTGAAAACTCATCTAAAAATTCAGAGTAAGGACCTGGTGGACGATACAATAGTACAGAAATAGATCTTATGTTAAACAGACCACATTTAATAATTTTTACTTTTTTCCCAATTGGACTTATTTTAATTAAATTATCATGATTTATTCCTTTGGAAATCTTTTCTAATTGATCAGATTTTGGTTGTGGGCAAGACACTGTCTGGATGGAGTAATGAGTGGGTAACAGTAGAGAAGCTGCAGAAACGTGTGTTAAACTACGACTCTGCTTCCTGGTCTGCACCCTGGGTTGTCAGGGTTTTGGAGGAGTAATAAACTTGGCCAGATTCCTACAAAGAAGAGCTGCACCATCCAACGTGGGATGGATGTCGTCTCTCCGAATCAGGCCAGTTTTCCCCAAAAGTATTGCCAATTATTAATGTAGCCCATGTTGTTTTCAGAAAACCAACTAGACAACCAGCAGTCTAATGACAACATGCAGCAAAACAAGTCATCACTGGTCAAATCAGGTAAGTCCTGTTGATGCTCATCCTTTAAATCCTGCATTATTACAGTTAGTTCAAATTGTTGTTTTGAAAGCACACCATCTTAACACCTTTCTAGTCATGTTTAACTTGTTCAACTTGAACAGCTTTTTCAAAATCTTGAATGTTAATTTTATCCAAGGGTTATCAGGATCAATCAGAAGCATCCTTAATTTATTATCTCCTATCGTGACTTGGATGGATGGAATGGATCAGGATGGAATAGTTTCTTCTTCTGTAAATTGGAATCACATAAACAAATTAGCTGTCTTAGTTGAGCAGAGTTGTAGTACTCCATATATCCAACTTCACTTTTATATAAACTAAAGCAAAATTATTTTCAAAAAGCTTTCCTATGCCTCTACGTACTACTACACCCAGAAATGTCATGGAGTCCTTATCAAATCTATTTTTTATATTTAATTTATAGACATATAGTAAACCAAATTCTTCCAACGTTGTCATTAATCTAGGTATAGATTTGTTTGCTAGGCCTGAAAAGTTAATAAATCATCAGCTTAAGAAGAGAACTCTAAACATTTCCGAGTATATTAAAACCTTTAATCCTTTTTATATAATTCAAGAGGAGAGTCTTCAATTATTGCTTTAACCCTTTATAGGCCAAGTTACCATTATTATTATTTTTTTTTATTACTTGCCAATGCCCGTTGCATATGGGGCTCCCCACCCATCTGTCAGTGTGTTCTAGAAGAACAAGATTTATATCCAGCCACTCAGCAAAAGTACTACAGTGTGGCAGTACATGTACTTTTGGTCTTTGACCAATTAGATGAGCCTTGGCTTATAAGTTACCTACTGGCTTAAATGTTACCTAAATAAATTGAGCTAAAAAAAAAGTTGATAAGTCATGTTATAAAGGTAAAAAAGGGAAAAGTTAAACAGTTAATAAAGGCAGACATACACTGAATGATATTAATGAGTTGAAAAGATCACAGCTTATGATGCAAGTTTTTACACTACAGCCGGATGCTCTGATGTACACTCATATAGTGACTTGGGTGCAATCAGACCCAATTTCGATTTCATAGTGATTTCGGAAAGCCCTGCGGGGAGTTCACCTCTGTGCATTTCAGATGCAGTATGAAGCTGGCCCCTCACCCACATGAGTATCATTAATTAATGCTTGTAACCTGTCTGAGATGATCTCTCAACCCACCAGAATTTTCATGAACAGTGCTGGCCATACTTCTGCAACTTGCATTGATCATATTTACGCAAATATTCTTGAATGCTGTACTAAACCAGTTTCTGGTTCTGTGGGTGACCACAATATCATAGCAATTACCAGAGAAAATAAAATTCCTAAATGTAAGATCAATATAATACATAAAAGGAGTTATAAGAAATCAATTCCTAAAAATGTTTTTCGCTGATATCCGTGATGTTGAATGAACTCATGAGTATATTGATGAGGAGCCTGATGCCTCCTTAAATATCTTTATGGAAATGTTTATAAAGATTGTTGATAGACATGCCCCTATGAGAAATTGTATCATAAAAGTGAGACTGTTGCCCTGCAACCTCGTATGGCTGAGGGTAACGTGTCCGAAGATCTTCCCTCAACGTGTGGTGCTGTGTGGCATGAGAAAGATGAAACACACATGTTGAGCTTCTTTACCTTCAGCCGGAAGATTTATTCTTCTTGGGTGTTCCAAACACTTCATGTACAACATACTTCAGTAGAAGACCATTAGCTTCATTACATAAGAAATGGCTGTAATATACCTTTAAATCAAACAAACAACTTTTAACATACTCCATTTAGCATTATGAACTATGTCAAATGACAAAATTAATTTACAACTGGCTTTTCTATCTAAACCATATGAACTTTGTAGTTAGTGCTTTAAATCCAATGTCCCCTTTTGTATTTTACTATCAAAGTAGAAATGTATATTAAATGGTTTTTAACTATTTTAATAGCTATTAACCATTTCTAATCAGCATAAATAAAATGTATTTTAACATTTAAGCATCTTAGCTTTTAACAATAATATTTTACATCTCACATAACCTCCACTCTCAATATAAAACTGAAAAAGACACAATATTCCTTTAATGTGCTTTGGCCTTCAGCTTCACGTGTTCAAAATATATGGCTTATCTGGTTTTTGTAACAAACCCATTAAGAAGCATTAAATAAAACCAAGAAACCAAAATTATTTCTTTTGAGTGTGGACTCCTTCAAAAAGTGCAAAACACAGATTCAGATGAACTCCAGTCCTTCAGCTAGCTCTAGCATACGTGAAGTTAGCTAACATTGGCTCTAATTAGCATTCTGAACTAGTCCCGTTTTTGTACACAAAAACCATCACAAAATGAACTACATGACTCATTAGTTGAGATTTAATTTAAGACCCTTTCCGACTCTTCAAGAGTACTAATATTGGTACATAAAGCCATATTTATACTGACCTGTGGCATGAGAAAGACGAAACACACATGTTTGCTCTGTTCGAAAACCTAGGAAGCGTCCTTAGAAGGCCAGATTCGAAGGCCGATTTGGTCGGATTCCAAGAGTCCTCGTTATGCTGCCTTCTTTTTGCCCGATTTGGAGGACGGGTCCGATGTATCCTTGGATATCCCAGTGTTGTGATTCTATAGATAATTCTATTCCCAGCCCGCTGGGAATTTATGTTTCTGATACTTTAAGATGTTTATTGCCCTCCCCTGTAGGGGTGGTAAAATATCTTATTTAATCACATATTATTTCAACTGTTATATACTGTTTATGACACACAGTCCTACTAACTGTGTGTTAGAACAATAGATGAAAGAGTGATTCGAGCACTAATCATGGTCAAACAGTTATTTCTTCACATACATGGAATAAATTCACCACAACTTCTGTTCAAAACATAAGAGTTTATTAACAAAAATCATTCAGCTCCAAGTCAAACGTATTTCAGTTTAACACTCTCAACTAAGACTAGTTAAACTCAACTAAACTAAACTAACTACTATGTACAAAGAGGAAGAGGAAAACGGTTGAAAAACATACCGTATTTTCACGACCATAAGGCGCACCGTACTAAAAGGCGCACTCTCAGTTATGTGTCCCATTTCTGTATTTAACACACACATAAGGCGCACCGGACTATAGGGCGCGTTTTTTTATATACAGGTACATGTCCTCTACTACCTTTAAATACCTCTACTGCGTATTTAAAAATACAGCGGGGGCAAAACTGAGTATGACTGTGCTTTATTCATGTATTTATTACAAAGTATTAATCAAACCTGGGAGCTGGCCGTGAGACAGACACATCGCAGATGACACAGCGCTGTGGTCACTCCTAAATTAACTTAAAATCCTGAAACCTGCCGACGGAATATGTTCGCTTTTATTACCGGTATCCTAGTGCCTGCAGTTTAAATTATTTAGATGAAAAACACCTGCCAGCAGCCGCGGTGAACGAAAGGATTTCTACTGTCGGTGCACCGCTGGTATGTGGGGGTCTGAGCGCCTCCGACAGAAATAGATAATCTGGATGAACTGACTGCAATTATGAAGTTTTCAGGTGGACTTTCTCACTTAAAAACATATTAAAACTACTTAATTCCCACTGATCACAGCAAATATAGCTGCAAGATTAAGATTATTTAGATGAAAAAACACCTGCCAGCCACCGCGGTGAAGAGGAGGAGACGTGCCCAGAGGCTGCTGTTGAATTAAGTTTTCAGGTAGAAAAATAGAGCGGGAGCAAAACTGAGTATGTTTGTGCTTTATTCATGTATTTATTACAAAGTATTAATCAAACCCATCAAAGTCATCATCCTCTGTTTCTGAATTAAACAGCTGCACTAAATCAGACATGCCAGTTTCCCCTTCTTCGCTGTCAGAGTAACTTTCCGTGCAGCGCGGCTCCTCAGAAATAATGCCGGCTTTTGCAAAAGCTTGAACAACAGAGCCAGCAGACACGTTAGTCCAAGCATCTACAATCCATCCGCAAACTGTGGCGTAACTTGCCCGGCGCTGCCTTCCACTTATCCTGAAACTGTGGTCTCCGTCTGTCATCCATCGCTCCCACGCCGCTCGCAGCCTTACTTTGAACGGGCGCTTCACACCGATGTTGGGCGGTTGAAGTTCCTTTGTCAGACCCCCCGGGATAACGGCGAGCACAGCGTTAATTGATTCACCTTTTTTTTCACATCGGCTGTGAGATGGGCACGCAGCGATGGTGATGCGTGGAAAAAAACACCTGGTCTCCTCACATAGGCTACACCTCCCTCAGCCACGCTTTCATCATCTCCTCATCTATCCAGCCTTTTCCATTTAATATCATATGTCATCAGAGCGCTGTGTCTGTCTCGCTGTCAGCTCCCAGATCAGCTTCTCTGATTGGTTGATGCGGCGCGTCCAGCAGCAAAACTTAAATTTTTCCATCTCGAGCAGCAGCAGCGCGTTGGCGGTGCGTCAGATGCTTAAACGATCCCGACGTGCTGCACCTGCGGCTCAAAACGCGCTGCAGGACCTTTTGCTGCACCTATACGCGCGTCAACCATTGACTTTGCATGTAAACTCGCTGCTTCTGCTGCACCTGCTGGGTCCGGTTCACACCGATGTTGAGCGGTTGAACAGCGAGCACAGCGTTAATTTGTTTCCCCATGTTTTTCACATCAGCTGTGAGATGGGCACGCATGGAGTCACAGATTAATGGTGATGAGTGGAAAAAAAACACCTGGTCTCCTTACATTCAGCCACTCTTTCATCATCTCCTCAATGAGGTGGTCTCAAAAGTCGCAGTTACAACACACATAGGGCGCACCGCACCATAGGGCGCACCGCACATTTTGAGGGGAAAAAAAGACGTTTAAGTGCGCCTTATAGTCATGAAAATACGGTATTACAGTTTAAGATGGATTCTGTGTTTGAAACCAAAGTTTATCTGGAATAATTTGGGATATGATCAAATTAGCTTTTCACTCATTTTAAAGAAATTGGAATGTTTTCAGGCCAATTCACAATGCAAATCCATGAGGTAAATAAAACATTATTTGGCCAAATAATGTTTTATTGAATGATTTGCTTAATCAAGAACCAAAAACCTTTAGTTAAAAGATTCTTTACCCTCTTTGAAATAGCTAGCAGCGAATAGACATGAGGATTCCACTAAATGACTCTTGGTCATACTTGCTGATGGAAATGTAATGAGCATTTGAGGAACACATGAACACTAATGTTACATCAGTGTTTAAATCCTTAGTGAATAAAGCTTGTCTAAGCTTTAGCAACAGCTCAACACATATTCCTGTAGCATAGCGTAGCATGCAGTCCATTTCTTAGCATCAATTAGCGTTGTCTTTACTCCGCAGTAAACACACGATATGATTAGCATCATCAAAAGACACATTGCTTGTTCTGTCTCTAATCATGCCAGACCTGCAAACCTTTTTCCATGTCCGTTTGGAAAGCTTGAGTTTCATCCAGTTTTGCAGCTCTGCAGTCAGGGGTTCTTTTGTCTCAGTCTCACCCCCAAGGATATGGTTCTCATCCAGTTTGGCTCTGTAAGTTCTGAAACTCAAGAGAAATGTGTTACAAAAGTTCTGTTTGCAGCAGTTAGGTTCTGAAGGGTTCGACTTATCCCTGATGGTTCTGGGGATGTGGTTCCCCTGGGGCCCACATCTCCACTGTGGGCCACAGTGGGCCCCAGCTTTGAGTGCAGGAGCAGAAGGAGGCTGGATCAGAAGAGGGAGAAAGAAGAGAAAAAGAGGCAGAATCCTGTGTGCTCTCTGGTTTTCGCTGTCCTTACAGAAGGGGTGGTTTTCACACCTCTGCTGGTTTCCATGTGACTGTTTGTGACTGCTTTGGCTGAAAAAGGGGGGGCTGCTGAAGTCCCCCAGCTGTTATTCACCAAAGCTGCGTTTTCTTCTCTGGTCATCCTATCAGGATGAAATATGGACACTGGTTCTCACTGTCCAAAAAGTATGATCATGGCATATGGCCATGGGCGTAGGTTTGCATAGGGACCATAGGGACATGTCCCTACCAAAATTTTGAACCGACCCATTTGTCCCTACCAATAATTGGATGTGAGCAACATGTTAATAATTTACAGCAGTAGTTATCGCAGCAGTGGCTTCTTTTCCTCTCGCAGCTCCTCTGCTGGTCTCTCCTGTCCCTTTCACGCAGCAGCGCATGGAACTGTGCTGCGCTGTTTAACTCAACTCTCATTGGTTGTTCTGCCTTAAGTTCCGCCTTCTCTCTCTCTGATTGGCTGTTTTCTAGTCCGTGTGTGCTTGGAGCACAACATTGAAAATTTATTCACACTAGAATGCAGCGGTTACTACAATTAATATTAGGCTACAAAACTAGTCCCAATAAAAAAAAATGAATATCATGTATACTAAAATACAAAAACCTTTTTTTTTCTTTTATAAAACGAAATATTCTGAGTCAGCCAGGAGTTCTGAAGACTGCTGGAAAAATGGGCAAATAAAGGCTGTAAGCATCAACATTTCTGATTCTTAGCCACAGCCACCTAAAAAAGAAAATGTGAGGGTTTCTTTTTTACAGATATTTAGTTAATATTACTGTTTTCATTTTTTTGTTTTTATTTTTACAATTTTGATATAATAACTGATCTAAGTGGGTTGCTCTGTGGGGAAAGGCACATTTTACATTTATATTACTGTATGTTTTAAAGTCTCTATTCTCCAGTTAATGATGAATCACTTACTAAATTAGTTGACAGTTTTTGAAATAATTAATTAATATGATTAATTTTTTTCAGCCCCAGATAAAATACATGAAATGGGCTACACAGAGTAACTACAGCCCAGATGTTCAACTTTTATAGTGAAGTTAATATTTTAATGAATGTATTATTTTGCTTGATACAGAGAGAGAATAGTAGGTACAAATATTAGAGTGGGGTTTAACTCTGCACAATTCTATATCTTCAGAAGAAAATACTGTATTTACCTTCTCTCTTAGTCGTTCAAATGAAACCATTTTCAAAGTGGAAAACAGTCCTAATTCCACATTCATCAGAGCCGGTGATACTTCAAACATTGATAAACAGCATCTAATGAGTGTAGAGCTTATAACATTTTTATTAATGGAGCAAAATGTTTTTCTCTTTTAACAATGAATTCCCCTTATCAGTACGGATGCTCACATTGAGCATAAAAAAGGACATGCATATTGCATAGCACCAATGACACCAGGCCAATAGTGTCCCTACCAAAGTTCAAATCAAACCTACGCCCTTGCATATGGCATAACACCAGGATTCATTGCGGGACCAAGCAAGCCGTGATCAGAGGAAAGGTTACTTGGCGCCGAACAGTGGTGAAAATTGGAAGTTCAGTTTAATATAATACAAGTCAGTGAATAGTTCCGTCTAAGATTAATGAAAATAGTTGTTTTAATGGTTATTGAGTCAGATTTGTGGTGGTAATGTTTGGTTTATCTAAAGGTTTTAATCTGTTACTGTGTAAATGGGTGTGGCTGTAATTTAAGGACAGATTCTAATATATCTTCAGTTGGACTTTAAATCTGATAGGATTTTAATCTTTTTATTGCTGTTTTGCACAATATGCTTAACTAAGTATTTTTTGTTGTTGAATATTAGAGATTTTGCAGATATATTTTTATACATACATTGTTTAGATGTGCTTATATCTTTCTACCCCTTTTATAGAATAGAAAATCCCTTTATTGTCCCACAATGGGCAAATTTACAGCAGCAGAAAGATTATTGAAAATGGTCACACAAATGAGGACCTTAGAAAAATGTATAAGAATAACATAATAGGGAAGAGTTAAAATATAAACAATAAAATACTGTAAAGTGTTTTAACAATATAAAACTGGAGAATAAATAACCAATATGCAGCTATGGATATTTTTACAGTAATGGATATTTGAAAATATCAGCAACATCAGAGATGTGCAAAATGACAGCAGCAGGTTATCTAACTGACTAAGGTTTCTATCATTACATTTGATTTTATTTGTTCCTGCTTCCGTTGGTTGGAACCTTTATTCCACTCTGGATTCTTGTGAGTGTAGTCCTTGTTCACTTTACAATAAAAAATAATTAAATAAACAAACAGTCTTGAAAACTTCGGTTTTCATTCTTTTCCTGCTTTTTGTGTCAACTTTCGCGGTTGCTAAGCAGCAGAGCTTACGGCGGTAAAACCTGCCGAAGGGTAGACCTGTTCGAATTTACAGCCAAAACTCTTCCGGTCTCCTTATTTTCAAGGACTTCGAAGGATCCAGTCTAGGTAGACCGCATCCTTGGAGGATGCAGCCCAGGTTTTCGAACAGAGCCGTTGAGCTTCTTTACCTTCAACCGGAAGATTTTTTCTTCTTGTGTGTTCAGTCTTTTTCATGCCGCTAACGCGTGGACTAAATGAATAACACCATATCATCTAATAAAATGAGAAATCAAAGACACAAAACAAAAAAATAATGTTGGGGTGCCTGTTTTCCAACTTCTTTGTTTTACCCACTAAAAACTGGCTTTTCACCCCTCTACAAGGCCAGCTCCATGGTTAAATGAGACTCTAAAATGTCTGATGAAAGAAAGAGGACAAATCTAGAATAGTAATGTCTGGATAACTGAAGGTTTTATTTAATTACTGTGAACTGAGAAACCTGGTTACAAAACTGAATAGATCAATGAAAAAAATAGTATATGCAATAATAAATGCTGTAACAGAATATGGTAAAGAGCTCTGGAAAAGCCTTAACAAAATAATGGGAAGAAGAACAACTAGTGGGGCTTCTTCTGTTGAATCAGACGGCATATTTCTGATTATTTTAATGAAATTTTTTTTGTAAATAGAGTCAATGCACTAAGGCAGAATATGAGTGATACTGACTGTGATAATCTAAAACTTATGAAAAATAATGTGACGTTAGAAAAGTGTTGCACTTTTTAGTTAAATACTGTGGATAAAGGAGAACTAAGGAATTGTTGAAGTCCTTTCCTGACCACGCCTCAGTGGGTACTGACATACTGGACAATAAAGTACTTAGTTTGGCAGCTGACTATGTTTATGGTCTGATATACACTATATTGCCAAAAGTATTTGCTCACCTGCCTTGACTCACATATGAGCTTAAGTGACATCCCGTTCCTAATCCATAGGGTTCAATATGACGTCGGTCCACCCTTTGCAGCTAGAACACCTTCAACTCTTCTGGGAAGGCTGTCCACAAGGTTTAGGAGTGTGTTTATGGGAATTTTTGACCATTCTTCCAGAAGCGCATTTGTGAGGTCGCACACTGATGTTGGACGAGAAGGCCTGGCTCTCAGTCTCCGCTCTAATTCATCCCAAAGGTGTTCTATCGGGTTGAGGTCAGGACTCTGTGCAGGCCAGTCAAGTTCATCCACACCAGACTCTGTCATCCATGTCTTTATGGACCTTGCTTTGTGCACTGGTGCACAGTCATGTTGGAAGAGGAAGGGGCCAGCTCCAAACTGTTCCCACAAAGTTGGGAGCATGGAATTGTCCAAAATGTCTTGGTATGCTGAAGCATTCAGAGTTCCTTTCACTGGAACTAAGGGGCCAAGCCCAGCTCCTGAAAAACAACCCCACACCATAATCCCCCCTCCACCAAACTTTACACTTGGCACAATGCAGTCAGACAAGTACCGTTCTCCTGGCAACCGCCAAACCCAGACCCGTCCATCAGATTGCCAGATGGAGAAGCGCGATTCGTCACTCCAGAGAACGCGTCTCCACTGCTCTAGAGTCCAGTGGCGGCGTGCTTTACACCACCGCATCCGACGCTTTGCATTGCACTTGGTGATGTATGGCTTGGATGCAGCTGCTCGACCATGGAAACCCATTCCATGAAGCTCTCTGCGCACTGTTCTTGAGCTAATCTGAAGGCCACATGAAGTTTGGAGGTCTGTAGTGATTGACTCTGCAGAAAGTTGGCGACCTCTTCGCACTATGCGCTTCAGCATCCGCTGACCCCGCTCCGTCAGTTTACGTGGCCTACCACTTCGTGGCTGAGTTGCTGTCGTTCCCAAACACTTCCATTTTCTTATAATACAGCTGACAGTTGACTGTGGAATATTTAGGAGCGAGGAAATTTCACGACTGGATTTGTTGCACAGGTGGCATCCTATCACAGTTCCACGCTGGAATTCACTGAGCTCCTGGGAGCGACCCATTCTTTCACAAATGTTTGTAAAAACAGTCTGCATGCCTAGGTGCTTGAATTTATACACCTGTGGCCATGGAAGTGATTGGAACACCTGATTCCAATAATTTGGATGGGTGAGCAAATACTTTTGGCAATATAGTGTAGCTTATATTAAGTGCATGCTTAATGAAAGGTGTTTTTCCCACTATCTGGAAAGAAGGTAAAATTATTCCCTAACCCAAAGATCGCAGACAACACTCACTGGTAAGAACAGCAGACCTATTGCTATTCTCCCAGTTCTTAGTAAACTGATGGAGATAAACCATTACATTTAAAGTATTCCTGTATTTGTGAATGGACTATTGAGTACAGATTTCCAACATGCTTACAGACAACCATTCAACTTATTCCGCCCTAACAGCAATGCCGGATGATTGCCTTAAAGAAATGGATAATCCTAAGATGACTGGTGCAATATTACTCGATTTCATTGTGGTATTTGATGTCATAGACCATAATCTACTCATCAGTAAATTAGAATGCTATGGATTTAGTCCAACCGCCATCAAATATATGTAGAGCTATCTTACAAGTAGGATGAAACAGGTTTATTACACTGACAGTTGGTGTAACTCAAGGGTCTTGGAACGGTGAAAAGCGATCTGTATGCTGATGATTCAACACTGTATTATGCTGGAAAAACTGTCAGTGAACTGGACAATGTTTTGTCAGCTGAGTTAAATACGGTTTTTGATTGGATAAAAAGAAATAAGATGGTGCTGAATATATCTAAAACCAAAAAATTATCTTGGGATCAAGTCATAAACTGATCTACACCAAGGATGAGTTTGGACTTGTCTGGGGAACCTATAGAACAGGTAGATAAAGTAAAATTATTGGGCCTAATAATTGATAATCAGTTGTCATGGGCAGATGACACTGATACAATAGTGAGGAAGATGGGTTGTGGGATCTCAATGGTGAGGAAATGTCTTTCTTATGTCCCTATAAATATTGTTGGACAGGTTGGTAAATCATTTATTTTATGTCACCAGGATTATTGTGCTGGTGTATGGTCCTCCACATCTAAAGGTCAACAAGGAAATTACAAACTGCTCAGACCAGAGCTGCCTGGTTGTTTTTAAATTGTTCCATAAGAACAAACACTATCAGAATGCATCATCAACTTTTCTGGTTAATGGTAGCGTATAGACTGGCTTGCAATACTACAATTTTTTTTAGAAACAGTGTCTATTCTATCCAATCTGTTTTCTTATATAAGCAGATTTTCTGATATGATCAAGTTCATTCTTATGTAACAACGTCAGAGGATGTTACCATGTCAGAAATCAAATACCTTAAAGAGAAAAGTTATTTATCATGCCCTCTGTTATTCGAATAATTGCCCACTGAATATACATAAACTGGATAGTAAAATATCTTTTATTACTTAAGAATGCACTTTATAATCTTGTGAGAAGTGAATCAACATATTTACTATATGAAAGTGAGAATTAATGTAATAGATAGCAATGTAATAACTTATTCTGAATACTTTCTGATGACATCGACAATAATGTCTACAATGTTTAATTGTTAAATGATTTTTGTTTTGTCTTGTGAACCCAAGGAAGACTAGCTTGTCCTACTTTTGGTCACAGCTAATGGGAATCTTTTTTAACAATAAATAATCATATTGCATTCCTGTGCTGGTATTTAATATAACAGTGGGAACGTTTACCTTATTTAGTGGGTGGAGTGATTGTTTCACAGTATTTAATAGTTCATCAGCCTCCCTGCCATTAGCCCTGGTAACCCAACAACATTTCCTGACAAGGTGTCGCTTTCTGTACTTCGCAATAAAAGCAGATGTGAAACGTAACATTACAGGCTGCTGGTGAATTGCTCTCTATGCACAAGTAAATCACTTTGGTTCATCCAGAGCTGCATCTGAATCATTGTCGGATTCAACTGTGAAATAAGAAAAATGTGTAAACCCAAAGAATGTGTCAAAAACCGAGACATGTTACATGGCAGAATATAAAGAGAGATTTTTTTTCCTAAATGGTGTTTCATTATATTATGATTGTGAAGAGAGAATGGGGATCCATGTTTTTTTTTTTTTTTAAGTCATAGAAACTGTCTATGGTGCACCCACCAGAGTTGTATAACATAGCTACCTTGTGTGTATTTGTTGTTAGCTAAATATATCCTTTAAGAAGATTACTGTTGGAATTAGAAAGTTAAAATAGAAAAAGTCAAAGAATTGGAAAGTTAAAATAGAAAAACGTGGCTCACCAAAACTACTAACATTTATTTAAAGGAAATCATTTTATCCAATTTTTTTTTTAACCATTCTGCTGCTTAATTTCAAAGTATGCAATAAAAAAAACACATTTCTAGAACACCAATAGAATAGATCTACAATAATAGACAGATTTAAGATTATTGAATCAGGTCTACAAATGCCACCAAATATACAGGGTTTACTTACCCTTAATCATCCATCATTACTATCCAAAATATAAAGGAGTTTATCCAAAATAGTCAATTCTAATTCACTTCCCACTGAAAAATAGAACGCTGATTCATCAGTTAGGCTTGATCAAAATGTACGGTCTAAAATCTGTCAAAGAACCTTTAGTATGACTAGAAATGCTAATTTACAACTAATTCAATACAAAATCCTTCGTAGAGTACAATATGCGAGCCAATGGATATTAAAGATGGGTTTTGCACAATCTGATATCTCCTTGCAATGCTCAAGTAATGCACCAGCTGATTATATACATGTACTATGATTATGGAGTCCTGTTCAGAAATTCTGATGTTTAGTATGTGAGGATCTGTTGTCTGAGATGTAATATTTCACCCTCTCCTTCAGTCTGTTTAGTGGGCAAACTAGATGATGTCAGCTTAGACAGTGTTTCCCTCTATGTCATCTTCACTGCCTTGTGTAAAGAAATCATCTTCATGAAACAGTCTAAATATTAACCAGTACAGAGAAATTCTGTTCGATTATATTAACTTAGAGAAAACATAAGTACGGTAGAGGAGTCTCAACGAAGGCTCGAATAATCTGGCATTGATGAGTGGTCTGAACGCTGGTTAAATAGAGGCTGAAGCAGGAGGATCAGATGAGCAGTAATGAGAACTGGGTGGAAATAAGCAGGTTAATAGCAATGAGTAATCAGAGCAGACAGCAGCGCCTAGATCTTAACAATCTGACCGAATGTTCTGAAAACCGTAGCATATTTTCACTTTTACACTATTTAATGGATCGTAAGTGATCTGCTAAGCATAAGCCTAGCCACAGTCTATACACTTCTGCTTCTTCGTCTTTGGCTGCAAACAACAGATGATTACCACCCACTGCTGTTTGTATGCATGGGTCCTAAGACAATTGAAAATTGTATTATTATACATTGAGAAGCCATTGTTGTTAATAAGAACACAGCCACTTCATTTATTCATGTGTCAATTTGAAGTAGCCCTATGTGAAGTGGACAAAAGAAAATTAAAGCAAAAAATATTTTCTTTCCCTTTGAGATAGATAAAGTATTTTTGTATTTAATTTTACTTAAATACTTAATATATTAAATCAGGTACCTGTTCTATTGGCATACCAATTCTGTGTGGTGACATTTTGCCTTTATTTTCAGAGTATTCACATTGTTCTTCAATTGCTGTTTAATCTATAATGTCTAACAACTTAACTCATGAATCAAAACCAAGTCACATGAAGTTATTAGCAAAACTAACAGAGCACTTATTGTCTTATGTCTTAAATTAAGACTAAAGAAGCACTTAATGAAATTAGATTTATCAGTTTAACCAAAAAACACAAAGCTGCCACAGACACCCAACAGCTATTTCAATTAAAAATAACTCCTTTTGAAATGATTTGTCTTCTATATGTGACAGGCGTTACGTGTTAAGAAAGAATATAACCCTAATATCTGCTGATGTGGAATTTCAGTCTCAGCCTGGAAAAAAGTTACTTTATGAGATAATGCCTATGTATTACAAAATAATAACAAAAACATATAAGGCACCAAACTTTAATAAGTAGCTTTATCATTTTGAAGGTTTTTCTATTCTGATATTCTTATATATCATCAAGGATGACATAACTTGAAAATGGCTTATATAGAACAATATAAACAGTCTAAAGAAAAAAAGTTAAATGTGTCATGTCACCTGATTTGATATATTATGGTTAATTCATGATGACTGCGTCTGTAGGCAGCGGCTTGATACAGCTCTAGACCAATACACAAAATACGCTGCTTAGAACGTTACAAATTAGGCATCGATCCTGCATCTACGACTCTTGGGGGATTTCATCATAATCATCATCATCCCAACACTCAGAGATTGGGTCCCAAGCCCCAATAACAACAACAAGCCCACTAAACGTAAGGGCGGCTGACCTATGACTGCAGATCAAAACCAAGCTGGACCCCCTAGAACGATGACCAAGACAAGGTTGAGTGACAGAGAACCCTCTGAAAGCCTTCTAGAAGATGTAAATGCAGCACTACGTACTATCCCTACTAAAGACCCCAAGGCTACAGTGATCCTAGAGGCAACACGAAGCGAGGTTAGACAGCTCTCAGACCCACAGAAAGGTGTAGGGCAGAGGTTACCTAAGTATCTAATGAGGCTCTTGCTTGGAATGACTATGATCTGGATGACTTAGAATATTCACCAGCAACTTGCTAAAAAGGCTACGCACATACTTTTATACATTGTGGCTGTTCAAATGTATCTATGGTTCTACATAATATATATATTTTAAACAGGTTTTAGGCAGTTGTTCTTCATATCAAGACAGTAAAAACAATATAGAGCAAAATAAAATTATGGAAAAATAAAATATAGGATGAGACGCTGCAGTAAGGACAAGAGCATCACATATTAGCCCCTAGTCATAAAAGGCACACTTTGAGTTTACCTCAAATGCCTCTTCTTTGTACTCATGAACATTTAAGATGTTAAAGCTGATCAATGATGGTCCTAACAAAATATGTTTTAGATAGACATTCAAAAGTCAAGTTATACCTTATGAAGTGAGATCTCAGTTTAATCTCATTCTCAGGATTTCAACCAACGTCTGCTGTTTATTAGAGGAACTACAAGACAATAAACACTGTATCTTTTTAATATAAATATATCATATCAGCTTGAATCTGAGGTACTATTGAAGTATACAGTAAGTTCACACATGTTGCACGTTAAAAGAAAAAAAAATAGATAAAATACACCAGTGTACTTGATAGAGACAATTTTTCTGAAGGCTTTTTATGTGCAATCACATCCTGGTATTGTTCAACATTAATAATTCATAGCCTCTTAAAAAGGATTTAATCTTCTCGTCCAAGGAAAACAATTAGAGATTTTTATGTTATATCAGACTTTATTATTAAAGTCAGTGTGATTAGATGAAAAAGGTTACCAGATGCATGCTCATCCTGTCATTCCTCAAAGATCAGGGATCCCCTGTTCGTGTTTCTTCTTGCAGTGACCTGATCGGGTAAAATGTCTTAAAATTTAGTGGCTGAGCAACACTAGGACAGCCCCTTAATGATAAAATATCCATATAACGGCAGCACACATTATTTATACCAATGGACTTTTTTTTTTTTTTTTTTGCAAATGCACTATTTATTCCACAGCATTGAACACGCAACACGCTGTAGCACAAAAGACATCACATCCCATTAATTACTGGGTTAAAAATGTAAATTAATGTATGGATTAATGATATCATCGGCTTGAAATACTGCAGGACTTCTTGACTCAGCTTGATGACATCTACCATAGACTTTGCATGTAAATCAAATGCTCTACACCAGAGGTGTCAAGTAATGAAGTACAAATACTTTGTTACTGTACTAAAGTACACAATGACTTCCACTCATTACATTTTTACACAAGTTTCTGTACTTTATATTCCTTACATTATTAAAACAAACGTTACTCTTGGCTTAGGTTTAATGTTTATAAATATTTATTTCACGTCATGTGCTCCATCCAATGCAGATCAATGATACCTTTCACATCTAGTGAAAACTAGTGTAATTGGATGAGTAATATAACGCCAACACACTGTCACAGTAGGGGTGGTTGAGGTTTAATAGGACCCAAATGCAGACAAAAGCTTGAGGTGGTTACTTTAATGTTTTAATGACAAAAGTATAACAGAAGCAAAAATCCCAAAAATATAAATCCACAAAAATCTAAAAATGCTCAAAACCAAGAATACTCACAACAAGAAGGGGACAAAATAATGTCGACAAACCAGCAAAGAGTGACTAAGCAGGAGGAGAATAAATGGGAGAGAGAAACAAAGACCAGGCTAATTAGCGGATTTGGAACAGGTGTGAACAGAGGCAAGAGGAGAGCTATGGAAAAGGAGACTGAAATAAGAGGGCAAACTAGAAATATCTAAGAACTCAAATACAATCAAAAATAACTAGAACACAAGAATGAAAAATAAGACCAATGAAAACTCAGAGATAAAACCAGAACAAAACCAAAACCATGACAGACTCATTGGTTAGCTAAAGGAAATCATCAGAAGCAAGCAGGTGTTCTTCAAACTGCAAACGTGAATTGTCTATGCCATGCTACAATGTTGGATTCAAAAACACGTTGAAATGTCTAAAAGGTCGGACACCTACTTTTAGGTTATCACTTGGTAACTATGACAATCATTCAGAAGCAGTTTTTTTTATGTAATACTCTGAACTGTGAACCGTTTCTAAGCCAACAGTGATGTAAGAACCCAATGAATCTGATGTATAGTGGAGACAAATTTACACTGAGATGTAAGATCTATGAATAATTAAGTTAAATACTAAACAACAGTAATTTTTTTAAGATTATTAGATGGGGTTAAAGAAATATATTTTTAACCTACCTAACAAATCCCTAACAATACCCTCGTAATACCTCCCTGTTTTGTGTCCGAACTAAAGTTTCCCTAACTAGTTTATCTAATTGTGATAGTTCCTCGATCAGGATAAAAAGTCATCTTCATTATGTACATGGCAAAGATTTGGGAATGGAATGGGAGCCTTGATCTAAGAACATAGTGTAATACTTGGATAAGGCTGGAGCCATGGATGTCTCCTCATTTACAAACATGTATGATGTAATGATGGGATGATGTGGCAGAATGGAGTTGTATAAAATGCTTCTTTAACTGTGATTTGGGGCCAAATTTAACTAGATGTGAGCCCGGTTGGTAAACTTCTGTCATTCAAAGCAACTTCTGACAAAACAATTTCTGTCAAAATCTGTTGTCATGTTTCAAGGTTATTTAATACATCAACATTATGAAGTGTTATTTAAAGAGTTTGTCCCTAGTGATCTCTTCTCAGGAAAATAACCACAGATAAAAAGCTTAAGGTGTAAACAAAGAGCTTTCCATGACATAAGACTGATGATGTGATTTTCTTTGTTTTTTTATATTTGTTTTAAACCTAACAGCAGATAAACTCAGAGCCACACTGACAGCAGATGAAACAATCATACCACTAGGGGGCAGTGTTAGACTGACCTGCTCTGTGGATGGATCTGCTGACTGGAAGTTTGACTGGTTCAGAAATGGGCAACAATATTCTGTAGTCCAGACCAGAGGAAACATTGAGCCATACAGAGACATCAGCATCTCAGAGGGAGGTCTATACAGCTGCAGTGGAGGAAGAGGAGATCCAGTTTTTACAACAGAAACAAGCAAAGAAATCTCTATTAGGAAAACTGGTGAGTTTGGCTCTACATTTTAGAAAATGCTTTCTTCAGCTCTAATCTACAGTATTTATCAGTGGTGTGTAAGTATCCATTGTTTGATATTAATGAGAGCTTTAAATAAAATGAAAACAATAATTATATGATGGTAGCTCCATTGGCTGATTGCTTGAATTTGAAGTATTTTACTTGCATTTCAATGGTAGCAATGAAGATAATTCAGGAAAGACATTTTTATGTAACACTCTAACAAACAAATAACTATTGTGAACAGTCTCTAAGCCAACAGTGACCCAGCAACCCAGTGGCTCTGATGTATACAGAGGAGAGAAAGTCACTCTGAGATGTGAGATCTATGGAGGTGGAGGAGCTCAGTGGACGTATGAATGGAGACCAACCAGCGGAAACTCTCCAACATCCAGTGAATACAGAGTCTCTACGTCTGACAGTGGAAAATACAGCTGTAGGGCTGAAGGAGATCATCAGATAACAGAATGGAGTGATGCTTTAACACTGACAGTGATTGGTGAGTAAAAGTTAAGAGATTTTTTAAAGATTCTTAGATGTGGTAAAAATGTCATGCTTTTTTTTTGTTTGTTTTTTTTACTAAAGTATGATTATGATGTGATATTTTTCTACCTTTTGTTTTCAACCTAACAGCAGATAAACCCAGAGCCTCACTGACAGAAGAGAAAACAACCATACCACCAGGGGGCAGTGTTAGACTGACCTGCTCTGTGGATGGATCTGCTGACTGGAGGTTTGACTGGTTCAGAAATGGGCAACAATATTCCGTAGACCAGACCAGAGGAAACATTGAGCCATATGGAGTCATCAGCATCTCAGAGGGAGGTCTATACAGCTGCAGAGGAGGAAGAGGAGATCCAGTTTTTACAACAGAAAAAAGCAAAGAAACCTCTATTTGGAAAACTGGTGAGTTTATTGTTTAATTCTGGGATAAGCCAATGCTCTCTTTGTATCTCAGCTATTAATCAGTGCTGTTTAAGAATCCATCAGTTCCAACAAAAGAGAGCTCAATACAAAATGAAAATTGTAATTGAGATCCAGTTTTTACAACAAAAACAAGCAATGACATTTCAATTTATTTTTTTAATTCTGTTATTTATTTTCATTCTCTTATTTTAATCTGGCCAAATTAACACTCTCTTCAAATCCAAGCTATTAATCATTAGTATTATTTAATCATTTTGGTTAAAGTAAGATTTTCAATACCAAATTATTTATTAAGCTGTTGAGAAAAATTTTAGCAGATATAGAAATATTAGACATTAACAAAACTATGCACATAATACAGCCAAATGTGTTAATGTAGTTTAAAAGCTCAGATAGAAAACTGGTTATCTCTGATAACTCGAAACATTTTGGATACAGTTTGTCTGTTTAATGAACATATTATTTTTTATGTGTTTATTGTAATCTACCCTCTGTTACAGTCTCTATATTGCATGAGTGTGTCTCTAATTTGCTCTGTGATAGAAAGGTGACCTCTATCACAATAACCACTGGAGATGAACACTAGTTCTGGAGCTATACATTGGCTGTCTGGATTCTCAATAATGCAGATGTTTGAATCTATAAAATAAATCCCCAAAGTAACAAAGTCTAACAGATGAAAATATGATATTTAATCTACAATGGTGATTCCCAATTCTGGCATAAAGTAGATCAGAGATCTTTAATTCCAGTCCTTGAGGTCTGGTGTCCTGCTCCCTTTAAACGTGTCTCTGCTTCAACACACCTGAATTAAATGGATGAATTACCTCCTCAGTATGAAGAGAAGGGTCTGGTCCCAATGGTCACACTACACCCTACGCCCCTCTGTGAACTATGTAGTTGGTCAGACTGGGAATGACTTTTACTCTGTTTTCATTTAAGCTCCAACATTTTCAAATGCAGACAGCTTTAGAAAAACAGATATTTTCAGGTTTGAACGTAGAGAACAGTTATAAATTCACATACATAATACCTGGTCCAAGTAATCTGTGACACATGATGCTAGAAAACTTCACTGAAGTGATTTAGTTCATACTGTTAGTCTATATGTTGAGAGGTTGGTAGAAATGTTTATCTCAGTGCTAGATGTGACAGCTTACTGCTTTATATCTTTCTTTCTAATTGCTTATTTTTATATATTAGCTACAAAACATCTTCTTGCTTTTGGGATTTAGATATTTAATATTGTATTATTAGAAAGAAACAAATCAAATAACATTTTCATTATTTTTATATAATATTTTCATGGTTGAGATTAAATTGTTATCCATAGCAATTAATTTTATTGTAGTTTCTGTTTAATATACATCTATATCAGTATTCTGACTGAATATCATTTATTCCAGTGTCTAAGCCCACTGTGACCCTTCTACCCAAATGGCCTCAGATATTCAGAGGAGAGAAAGTCACTCTGAGATGTGAGATCCATGGAGGTGGAGGAGCTCAGTGGACGTATGAATGGAGACCAACCAACAGAAACTCTGAAACATCCAGTGAATACAGGATCACTGCAGCTACTGAATCCTACAGTGGAGAATATAGATGCAGGGCTAGAGGAGACTATCAGATAACAGACTGGAGTGATGCCTTCAGACTGACAGTGAGAGGTGAGTCAGACTGAACATGTTTAGTTTGTCTTGTTTTCATACACATCAACCTAAATAAAATATTAGGCAACTTTGTTTGATGAGCAGAGATGGCAAAAGTACTCACTTTCCGTACTTGAGTAAAAGTACAGATACTTGTGTTAAAAAATACTCTGGTAAAAGTGGAAGTACTGATTAAACTTCTTTACTCAAGTAAAAGTAACAAAGTACAGGCTTGTAAATTTACTTAAAGTATAAAAGTAAAAGTAGAAACCACTTTTTTCATGCCGTTGCCTACATTTTAAATGGATGTCTGCCAATAGGACTAGATCTCCGTTGTGTTCATTTTCAATCATCTCGTCGTCCATACTACTATGCTAACGCCACCGCCACCAAGCTGCAATGATTTGCCACGAATGAATACCGCCGAATCTGTCGATTCATCTTGTAGTGGTGCTTCAAATGCAACGTAGATTCCCATCCAATTAGATATAATTTGGTATTGATGACGTGAAAAATTATAACAGTAACTCCATTAAAATATACAAAACTAAAGTAACGAGCCAATTTTTAAAAATGTAAGGAGTAGAAAGTACAGATATTTGTGTAAAAATGTAAGGAGTAGAAGTAAAAAGTAAATAAGTAGTAAAGTAAAAATATCAGAAAAATCTACTTGAGTACAGTAACGAAGTATTTGTACTTTGTTACTTCCCATCTCTGTTGATGAGTGAATGAGCCCAAATGTGGAAATACCAAACAGTAGTATAAATATGCAGTTAGGGTCTAAAAGACATAAAATAAAGGAAGTTTTTTCCTCCGTACGCTTGTCATGTTTTTAAATCTTAAAGAAGGTAGAATCTATATTTCCTGTATCTCCATGCTTTAGCAATATTTCTAAGCTTTGTAACAGAAGATAAATGACTCATTCAGAGGTTAAGGACTGATTTATTTCATTGAAGACTTTCTTAAAACAAAACATATTCTAATGATGGTCTGTTTTCTGTTTGTTTCCACCAGCAGATAAACCCACAGCCTCACTGACAGCAGATCAGAGAATAATACCACTAGGGGGCAGTGTAACACTGACCTGCTATGTGTCCAGCTCTAATGGCTGGAAGTTTGACTGGTTCAGAAATGGGCAACAATATTCTGTAGTCCAGACCAGAGGAAACATTGAGCCATACGGAGACATCAGCATCTCAGAGGGAGGTCTATACAGCTGCAGAGGAGGAAGAGGAGATCCAGTTTTTACAACAGAAACAAGCAATGAATTCTCTATTAGGAAAACTGGTGAGTTTAGCTCTACAGTTTAGAAAAATGCTTTCTTTAGCTCTCATCCATTTATCAGGGATGTTTAAGTATCCATTGTTTGATATTAATGAGAGCTTTAAATAAAATGAAAGCAATAATTATATGATGTAGCTCCTTTAGCTGATTGCTTGAATTTCAAGTTTTTTATTTTCATTTCAATGGTAGCAATAAAGATAATGCAGGAAAGAAATTTTTATGTAATATTTTAACAAACAAATAACTATTGTGAACAGTCTCTAAGCCAACAGTGATCCAGCAACCCAGTGGGTCTGATGTATTCAGAGGAGAGAAAGTCACTCTGAGATGTGAGATCTATGGAGGCGGAGGAGCTAAGTGGACGTATGAATGGAGACCAACCAGCAGAAACTCTCCAACATCCAGTGAATACAGGATCAACAGAGTCTCTACGTCTGACAGTGGAAAATACAGCTGTAGGGCTAAAGGAGATCATCTGATAACAGAATGGAGTGATTCCTTCAGACTGACAGTTAGAGGTGAGTCAGACTGAAAATGTTTAGTTTGTCTTGTTTTCATACACATTAACCTAAATAAAATAGTAGGGAAATTTGTTTGATGAATGAATGAGCCCAAATGTGAAAATACCAAACAGTCGTGTAAATATGCAGTTAGAGGCTAAAAGACATAAAATAAAGGAATCGTTTTTTCCTCAATCTACGCTGGTCCCGTTTATAAAGCTTAAAGCAGATAAAATCTATATTTCCTGTATCTCCATGATTTAACAATGTTTCTAAGCTTTGTAACAGAAGATAAATGACTCATTCAGAGGTTAAGGAATGATTTATTTTAGTGAAGATTTTCCTAAAACAAAACATATTCTAATGATGGTCTGTTTTCTGTTTGTTTCCACCAGCAGATAAACCCACAGCCTCATTGATAGCGGATCAGAGAATAATACCACTAGGGGGCAGTATAACACTGACCTGCTATGTGTCCAGCTCTACTGGCTGGAAGTTTGACTGGTTCAGAAATGGGCAACAATATTCTGTAGTCCAGACCAGAGGAAACATTGAGCCATACGGAGTCATCAGTATCTCAGAGGGAGGTCTATACAGCTGCAGAGGAGGAAGAGGAGATCCAGTTTTTACAACAGAAACAAGCAATGAATTCTCTATTAGCAAAACTGGTGAGTTTGTTGCCTTTATACATCTTGAAACTGTTTAACCAGGAAACTGTATTTCTGTTCTCCATCTGTTGATATTTGGTGCATGAAGAGTTTTTTTATTTATTTATTATTATTTATTATCATATTTTGAAATAAACAACCGAGAATTACAGAATTCTCGGGGAAGAGCTGAATAATTTTAAAAACAAAAAGTAAATGCCTCTTTGAATCTTTATCACAGTGGAATAGATTTTTTTCTGACAACTAGAAGCATTTCAGATACAGTTTGTCTGTTTGATGAGAATATTATTTTTTTGTTAAATGTTTATTGTAGTCTGCCCTCTTTTGAAGTCTCTCTCAACTAGTCTTTTTGTAAAGATTTCCAGCAAAACTTTAAAAAAACGTTGTTTACACTCAAACAAATTCAAACCAAATTCAGACAGCTTTAGTAAAAACAGATATGTCCAGGTCTGAAGGTAGAGAAAAGTTCTAACCTAAGACATAATAACTGGTCCAAGTAATCTGTGACTCATGATGCTAGAAAACTTCCTACAATTTATGGGGTCACATATTAAAGTGATTTAAGTTTATATGTTGACAGGCTGGTAGAAATGGTTATCTCTGTATTCAATGTGATTTCTTGCTGCTTTATATCTGTCTCTCTAATTCCTAATGTTGTTTAGCTATGAAACATCTGTTGGCTTCTGGGATTTGGATAAATGTTGTAGTGTTATTAGAAAGAAAAATGAAATAGATAAGATTTTTTATTTCTATCACTCCTTAATGAGGGAGTATTATTTTTAATCCATATCAATCACGTTTACTGTATTTTTTATTTATATACATTTCTATCTGATTTCTAATTCTATATTATTAGTTTCAGTGTCTAAGCCTACTGTGATCCTTCAATCCAACTGGTCCCAGATATTCAGAGGAGAGAAAGTCACTCTGAGATGTGAGATCCATGGAGGTGGAGGAGCTCAGTGGACGTATGAATGGAGAACAACCAGCAGAAACTCTCCAACATCCAGTGAATACAAGATCAACACAGCTACTGAGTCTGGTGGTACATACTGGTGTAGGGCTAGAGGAGGCTACCAGATAACAGCCTGGAGTGATTACTTCAGACTGACAGTTAGAGGTGAGTCAGACTGTCTTCTATAAAGGCCTAAAATTAACTATTTCATTTATATTGTTCTAATCTATAAAAAAATCAGTTCAGGATTTTTCCATATTTTTTCAGAATGAGAAAACGTCACACATGAGTGTAAATATTCTGTTAGAATATATTATATACTTTCAAATACTGTGATAGAAAATGCAATTCTGTTTATTCAGGAATAATCTGTGGAAAACTTTAAGAAATATTTAAGATTTCTGAGAAAATAAAATGATTTGTTAGTTTATAGGCAGGATTTAACATTATTTTTCACCATCTGTGTCTCCATCAGATGAACCTCAGCCTGTCCTCTCTGTGTCTCCATCAGATAAACCTCAGCCTGTCCTCTCTGTGTCTCCATCAGATAAACCTCAGCCTGTCCTCTCTGTGTCTCCATCATGGCTGAGTCCTGGAGCCTCAGTGACTCTGAGCTGTGGGGGGTTGGAGCATCTATCTGCAGGATGGAGGTTCTTCTGGTATAAAGTGGTTCCAGCAAAATCCAGCAGCTCCTACAGCTTAGAGCTGCTGACTGGCAGAACCAACTGGACTGAACAGAACTCCTACCTCATTAATGGACAGAATCACACAGCAGGATATGTGTGCAGAGCAGGAAGAGGAGAACCAGTGTTTTACACTAAATACAGTGAAGCAAAGTTTGTCTGGTCTGCAGGTCAGTATATCTCTGTTCCTTCAAGGATCCTTGTGTTTTAAATTTTTATTATTTTTCAACAATTTGCATTTCACCTATAATGCTGTCCATTCTATTTACAAACAGCTCAGGTTTGTCAGAGTTTATCTGAAGTCTCCTTCAGGTTTTATTGGCTTCCTCTCATCTACCTGCAGTCCATCAGGTTAAGTCTGAGTGTATGTCTATATTCAGGGGCTGCATTGCCATTCTAGGCTGATTCTGTCATTTTTTCACCAAGATTCCTTAAAAATAAGGGGGCAACAATAGCAGACAGCCAAGGTGAACAACAGAACAAACAGAACAACACAATTGTGAATTAAACTTTAAAAAAATGCTTTCTGTTTACCAAGATAAACTTTTCAGATTTTCCTAGGTGGGAATGTAGCTTTGTAAACTTCATATATCTTCCATTTTATTATTGTAGCCTAGTCAAACTAGCTGTGAGTGCAGCAAACTGAAATCTTATCTAAGAAGTGCAAATTCTCAGTCATCTGGGTCATGACAACCACAAAAAACACAACACCAGCTTAAATCAAAGGCAACTGGACTTCTGCTCAGTTTTTATTAAAACGTTTGAACATTTAGGAATCTTTGTCAATTCTGTCGGCTCGTCCTAAAGCAGTTTCTGAAGACTTCTATAATTTAGGAAATTATTATTTCCTTTTTAGTTAAATATATAATTACATACAACTTAAAGACCATGGTGGCTCCACGGTTGTGCTCCCCATCGAGTTTGAAGCCTAAATATTTGCTGCAGGTAGATTGAGAGGAAACCTATAAAACCTGTAGGCCCTGAAGGAGCCTTCAGTTTAACTCCACCCCTGATGCCAAAACAGTGCCAACCTGCATTGCCATGGTAACTGAAAGTTATGAAGGGCCTTAGAAATCTGCAGCCACTCTAAAATTCAAATTTAAAAGATCCTATTAATTTTTTCTTTTTTTGTAGTTTATATGCTGGGTATTTCAAAGACATTGTTTTATTTTAAGATGTTAAATTTTATAATGCCAAATCTCTTTTTAGAGTCAATGTTAGCTGTCAATGCTTTAGTTTCATACTTCTGAACCAGTTCTGATTACTTTAAGCTTCATTTTAACACACAGAAAGGCGGCCATGTTACTCTGGTTCTCAAATCAATCCAATGGCATTCTCTACAATTATCTGAAGATTTTAGTGGTTATTAGGTCTGCATTGCCTTGGTCCCCATACCTTAGTGACTACCTGGTTGGTCCCACCTAGATCATTAAGGTCATCCAGTGGTAATCTACTGCTGATACTAAAGGGTAGAGGCTGCATTTACCTATTATTATATTAGAGCTCTGGAACTTTGAGACTGTGGGACTTTTGTCACTTTAAATAAGGAGAATATCAAAAAATGCAATTAGATTGTAATTCACTGTAGTTAGTTATTATTTTTCATTCCTTAGCTTTTAACCCCTCTGCTTGAAGGGAGGCTGTCACATACTATGGCTCTACAAATGTCTACACCAGTATCTTTCATTGTTTGCAAAGACTTTTGGAATACATTACGGTGCCTTGTTGGCTTATTGTATTTTATTTCTGCTTTTTCTTTTTGTATTTATCACTATTTGTTATAAACTTAAGTCTTCTCAATATTTACTATAACAAGATCATATTATCAGACGTACATGTGTGAATGTGTGCAATGAGTAAACCAGAGAGTAATGGAGCAAAGCAACCAGAGATGTGAAAAGAAAGAGAGAAAGTCCAGATCAAGTGTGAAAAGCAGAACAAAATGTTTGATGCCAAGAGGGAAACAGCTGAGTAGCGCTTAGAATAAATATGAACTTTGGTTTTCACTGAGGCAGGAGCTGAAGCTGCCAGAGTTTGTTAGATGATGGTGAGGCTGCACAGCAGAGTTTATGTCTATTGATCGCAATTAGTAAGAAAATCTCTTCATGCTCAAAAAGAACAAAGTAAACACTATCAGGATGAATGCTTGGCATCTATTGCTTTGTTTTAACACGAATATCTGAGGTTTAGGGTCTTTGCTATAGAAGGTGATTAGGTCCCTTATGATGTTTATCTTTCTGTAAATCGATATCTTTTTACAATCCATTTAAATTAGAGCACATTCTTCAACATGACTGTTAAAAAGAGGCAATGCGATTATTTTACCATTATTTTATTTATTTCCAGACTCTCATCCAGCTGCTTCTCTCTCAGTGACTCCAGACAGAGTTCAACATTTTATCTATCAGTCTGTCACTCTGAGCTGTAGTGGGAACAACACTGAGTGGAGACTGAGGAGGTTTACAGAAACAGGTGGACTATCAGACATTCACTGCTCCAACTGGTGGACAATGACTGGATCCTTATGTTCTATAAACACAGACTGGTCTCACAGTGGAGTGTACTGGTGTGAGTCTGGATCAGGAGATTTTAGCAACTCAGTCAACATCACTGTACAGGGTAGGTTATGATTGATGATTATATTTCCTTTAACCTTTTCCTGTGTTTCCACATACTGTAAAAGCTGCAGTTACTGTGAACATAACATTAATATCCAGAGACTGATATGTTGTATTTACTCTCCAAGAAAACTTAGAAGTTAATAAAAAGGAGGTGAAATATTCCTTTAAAATGCTTCAGCTGAGCTTCCTTCTTTCACTTTTCTGTTTTTTCAACATGTGGCTTCGTGTGATTAAGTGTTACATATTTGCTCCAAAGGAGTTTTTAGCCAAAATAACAGATACATTTTCTCCCTGTGGAACAGAGAACCTGAAATATATTTTAAAATATATCAATAGAGGAGCGTAAAAAAAAAAAAATGTAGTGTTGGAGCTTCATCAGAGCAAGACAACAATTCACAGAAAATGAAAACATCATCTTTTACCATCCTGCTCTTTCTAGAAAGAAGTTTCATTTAAACCTTAGTTTGTCTTTGTGTTTCCTTTGTTGTTTATTAGAAAATATAATGCAAGAAACTAATTATTGCGAAAATTCAGGTGAGGCTAAAAATGTGACCTGAGGAGTTCTTCAAAGAGAATATATAGGGACAAAGAAAAATGACATGCAAAATATTTTGTTTTATGTTCATTAGGCTCTCATTGCTGGCCCTAAAGAGTTGTTCTTTCAGCAGTTGAGATGTTTTAGAGTCTTAATCCAGTTAATTATTAATTAATTACTTAATTAGCTGATGATTAATTCAATTATCAATCAATTACAATTAAAGGCAATAAAACTTTTTAGCATTAAAAGTATCTTATTTTTTGATAAATGTTTGAGAATACAAATGCAAAATAGAAACATATATTTCAGTAAATCTAAAGGGGAATGATTCATGTTTTTATCTGTTCTCAATATTAAATAAATGAGAGGAAAATTTACACTAAGATCTCTGACTTCAACACTAAAGTTAAACGACAAGGATTAGTAGTGATGTTTAAATTAAATTTTGTCGGAACTTAACCCTTTAAAACCAAAGCTATATCTGACACATGAGTTTTTTAGACCTCTGCATCACCAGAGTGATATTTTTGTTTTTGAAAACCCTGACATACACCAAGAGACACACATAGTGAACAGAAAATCTATTAAATATTATAGAGAAATGACAAATGAGGCAAATACATTATCTAATTTAACTTATACCTAATGCATTTTATTTTTCTCAGAAAGTTCAACGTAAACTCAAATTAGAAAAAAATATATAATATATAATAATAATTAAGAGTAGGAACTGAGATAGAGCAGAAAATATTTTTAGTTTCTGGGAGAAATTAATAAAAGCAAACAAAATTTTATTATATCAGTCCCTCTTCTTTAATCTCCTAAACATGAAAAATATAACGCCCACATTTTAACTTCATTATCTTCATTATCACTGAAAACATCGAGTGAACAAAATAAATGTAAATTAAATTATAAATGATTAAAAGCAATGCTTTTTTATAGGGTCCATTTTTGTAATTAACATAAATTAAGAACGATAAAAAATATCTGAGGAAAAAGAGATTCTTGCATTGTTGGTAAAAATTAACTTGGTTTAAATTTCCAGAGATAAAAAGCTAATTTCTTTTTTTTAATTATAAATATATACTTGTTCACACATATATAGACATAGAGAGTTTGCCATAATATACAAGGTAGATAGGTCACTTATCAAGACATTAACAGCTGGTTATTGTGTACGTTTTTGTAAATATATTTTCAGTGTGGGCGAAGGTCCAGACAATCTGGAATCTGTTTGATTATCTAGGATTATGGCAGCCTGTTCCATAGCAACCAATTCCAAAAAGTCTTTGTTCCAATTCTGTACATCAAAACAATTATAGTTCCTTTCCTTCCAGGTCAGCATATTCTAAATATATCTCCCTAAATCTAAAGATCAACCACAGCTGATTGCTGACCAAAGCCTGATATTCTGACTGTTTTACAGATAAATATTATTATGGTATCATCCTGGTGAGCCCCGTCCATCCTGTGACTGAGGGAGATCCTGTTACTCTGACCTGCAGAGATAAAGAACAAAAACTTCTCTCCAATGTGTTTTTCTATCACAATAACAAACTGATCCATAATGGCAGCAGAGGGGAGCTGAACATCTCTGCAGTGTCAAAGTCAGATGAAGGTTTCTACAAGTGTGAACATTCAGGAAAGGAGTCACCACAGAGCTGGATGGCTGTTAGAGGTGAGAGAATGAAAACATTTCATGGATTTTATGGTGTTAGTGAAAACAGAGCATGTTTATGTGAACATGTCTCACAATCTGCAGATAAATAAAACCCATTCCATTTCCATTTTCCTTATTTCCAGTAACTTCATCCAGTCCTGTCAGCTCTTCATTTACTGTGCTGCTGATTGTTGGACCAGTTTTTGGAATCATTCTCCTTATTCTCCCACTCATGTTGTGGCACTGCAGACGTTCCAAAGGTCAGATCACATTCTGTCAGATTGTACATTTAATATTCTTTAAATAAATGCAGTTGTTGTAACTTAAGTTTGATTTGAACTATTAAAGATAGAAATTAATAACAGATGTCTTTTTCACAGATTCAAATTCTTCCAGGTATGTACCCCACTCTGGTTTTTGTCTATATTAATATAAATAGCATTAATAAAGTATACTGTATATAATCCCTGGAATTGGTTGTTATAAATTGTATTTGTATCTTGTGTTTCAGATCATATAGAACCAATCAGAAGTCCTCCACAAATCGCGGAGCAGAGACTAATGACCATAGCTCTGCTACGAAGGGTAGGAAGCTAAATAAGTATTTTCAATATGCATAAAGATATAAACATATCTTTATCTCTTTTTTGAATAAACTAACTTAGTTAACATGTGAATATCAAGAAAAACAACCAAAAAAGCTACAGTGAAAAACAATATATTGTAGTGAAATAAATATGGAATCCAATTTAAATACAAAAAATGTTCTACTTGTTATATTTTTGCTTTTGAGTGATTTCGCTTCATAAATGTATGGCAAAATACTGAAAAGTACAACAAATGTTAACTTTATTATCTTTAATGCTATATATATATATATATATATATATATATATATATATATATATATATATATATATATATATATATATATATATATATATATATATATATATATATATAGTGTTTTATTGTCCATTGACAAAAATGATTAACCCTGTAAAGTTTTCCTTTTTACTATAGATGATGTCCTCTATTCATCAGTCAACCCAGGAGCCACTGGATCTGGTAAAGTATATCTATTTAAATCAGTAACAGTCTCAATAACTGGTTATAAAACAAAACAAAGAAATAAAAAAACTTATCTAATTGCTCTAAAACCATTTCTGCTGCAGAGGAACCCACAGAAATCACATATTCCATTATTCCATTAAAAAAACTCAGAAAAAAGAGTAAGTTCTAAACAAACCTCCTACAAGAAAATAATCCAGTGATTCCAGACTTTATGATTTTGTGTTGTTTATGATCTGATTCTCAACAGACAGACATTGTGAACCAGAGGATAGTGTTATTTACTCTGAAGTGAAACCAGGAGCTGCAGGTACAGTCAGTCTTTACATATCCATATATATAGGTTCTATACATTATACTACCTATAAAATGAGGTTTTTGAAATACGGGAGAACAACAATATAAAATAATTTTATCTATTTACTTTTACTTTAACATATTTTACTATTTTACTATAGCTAAAAAATATAAATGGAGCAACTAGAGGTTGCACAAAATGATCCTTGCAAATAATTTTGGTTAAATTTCTCCTGGCAAAGACAACAATGACCTTGAAGGGGTGTAAAGAAGTTATGATTTGTACTTGTAGTATTCTACATTATATAACATCACTCTGCTTTGTTTCCTGCTGTAGAGTTAGTTTACTTCAGGTTGACTACGTTTTTTCTTTTTTTTTTAAGGTGGTTAAAACTATGAATTACGAATTACTTAAAATCTCTATTTATTTCCTAAATGACTTATAAAATCTGTCTTACCTTACGCTACCTATCAAAACTCATGGACAACAATGTTTTTCATTTAAGTGTTAATATGATCTATAATGCACCATGTGAGCTTCAGACATGACAATATTATTATCCAACATTGAACAGATGCCATTGATTGTAACTGCAACCTACTGTGTTTTGGCCACACCTATGTCTAAATAGTCTGCGTATTACTGCACGTCTCAAACTGATGTTGATCTGAGCAAGGTCCCATCACCTTCATATACTTAACTTTCTTTTCATGGATTCAACTTCAATACCTTAAATTATCAAAGATATTTTTTCTGGCAGTTCACAATACTTATTTGAAATTAGCATAAACAACTGATCAGTTCACTTTATTTTTTTTAGTACACTGAATGTTAGGCGTTACAGTGTAGGATGCTTTTGAGGGACAATGGTGGACAGATGGGGCTTTTTCAGCTGTGCATTTCTTTGTGACTCACTTTTTTAGTGTTGCTTTACATTGTGCTCCCCACATATCAAAATTATCTATAGCTATTGGATAACTTCACCAAAAATCTCTCTGAAAATCCCCTTTCACTGCCTCACCCAGTTATGAAGTGTGCCACAGTATTTGTTGTTACTGTGTTTACTTTTTGTATTAAAAGCCTTTACCTTGTTTTAAGAGAATTTTCTGCAGGTTATTTATGACATAGGGAATTGAAGCAGCCCGGATTTCTTGGCATCTAAGAAAACTCCTGTCATTATTATTATTTGACCTGGTCAAATGCTTGACATTGCTTTCTTTTGTCGGATAGTCGGAGAGAAGGGATAAATACGGGACTGTTCCGCACAAATCTGGATTTTCTATTTACCGTACAACCAACAGAGGGCAGCTGAATGCTACAAAATAAAAATAAAAATGTCAAAATGCACTGTTACATAAAGATTGCATCCTTTGGGTCAAATTTATAAAATTTAAATGGGTCAATTTGTGGTTTAGTTACTCTTTAAATCCCACATCAGGTGTGATTAAATCCATTTTCTGTTTCAGAACCCACTCAATTGTATGCTGAAATCAACCACAAGAATAAACCTAAGAAAAAGAAAAAGAAAGGTAGAGTATGCATTCACCTTTTTTTCCAATGTCCAGTGTATTTATTAGTGTTGCACCGATGCCTTTTTTTGGCCCTGATACCGATGCCCGATACCTGGCTGTGTAGTATCGGCCAATACCGATACCATACCAATACCATCTGTTTAAAATTGATGCAGTATCGGGGCCCCGCCCGATACTGCTATCGGTGTAACACTAGTATTTATTGAAATAACTGTAGGCATGGAATTTATTGAATACAGTATTGTTACCAGAACTACCTTTTCTAGTTCTCCATTTAGCTTAATTTATTTATATTACAAATGGGTTTTCTATTTATGTGATCATTATATGGTACAAGTTGTGTATATGGGCGTGTTCTAGTAAGTATGACATTAGAGATCAGAGTCCTGCTTGTTGATTTATCATTCATATAATTTATATATCTATATAATTTACATACATTGTTTCACACAAATTTTCTCCTTTCACAGACAAGAAGAGCCCTGCAGCAACAGAAGAAACTGTTTATTCTGAGATACAATCATGAACAGCTCTGGATAATGAATCTGCCCTATAGGCTGCTTGCTCTGCTAGATTTGTCTGCATTGTTGGGCTTTAGTTACAACATCAGGAGACAAACTAGGGATCTACATTGTTTTTAAGCTCAAGCTTCTTGCTTTTGATGCTTATGATTGGTAACTGCACGCACATGATCCAAAAGAAACTGCAAAACGAAAAGTTAAACATTGGTGAATTTTCATACTTGATATTATACATTTACAGCCTGTCTTTCCTGTTTTAAATAAAAATAATGCTTCATAGACAACATTATTAGAACAAGCATCTTTTAGATATGAAATATGTACACATGCTAGTATTGTTTTGTACGGTGGACTTTATTAATATTTTTACTATTCTTCTTTAAAGTAATGTTTTTGTTGTTCCACACTTCTTAAATGCAGGTTCACTATTTAATCTATAAAAAGAGACTTCAAAGATATAATATAATTTACAACTAAAACAAGCAAAATAATCTTTCTTCTCTGAGATTATCAACAACACATTATCAATGCTCGTGCCTTTTTAGCCACAGGCACAGCTGAAAGGTTAACAAACCCTCTTATCTCTGTGCCAATGAATGACTTTGCAAACTTCTTTGCTTAGAAAGTTACCCTATCCTATCTTTGCCTGTAACAATGGCAGCTATATTTGCATGATCAGTGGTTAACAGGTAGTTTTAATATGTATAAGTGATAAGGGAGAAAGCCCACCTGAAAACTTGTGTTTGTTGTGAATCTGTGCAGTCAGTTCCTCAAGATTACAATCCTGACTTCAAATATTATTTCTCTGTCGGATCCGCTCAGTCCCTGGTAAATCGATGGTGGGCTGTCACTAGGAATCCCATTCATCAGCAGCCTCTGGCCCAGTCGCCTCTTCACTCTTTGCGGTGGCTGGAAGTAGATGTTAGGGTTTTTCATGTACAGGCAGCAGATAAATTAAATTGAAAATATTCTGTCAGAAGAAGCAGCATTTAGTTCCTATGCTCCACTTCTCTACAGTAGAATAAACTTCTAGTAGACTATAAATGAGCTGAAGGTCTGTGTTAATTTAAGTTAAAAAAAAACAAATAACAAACACAAAAAAACATTTGTTTATAAATGTATGTGACTGCTGTTAAAATTAACTGTTAACTGGAGTTTCATTAGCTTACGTTTGTGGTCCAGCTTTTCTATGTATCATGCTTTTATTTTTCTTCTATTTTATTGTTTAATTCTTATAAATAATTGTTTTTGCACTGAATTATTCTACTGTATACAAATAAAGTTGCCTTGCCTTGCAAACAAACATCAAAGCCAGGACTAATGTGTTACTGGATGTAGATGAAAACATAGATAGTGTTGTTGCTTAGATTAATAAAAACAGCATTACTAACTTTTTATTAACATGTTACATTTTAGTAACAGTATTTCTTTCTATCAAGATAGAGAAGAAACAGTGGATAAAGGAATTGGAATTTCTATTATATATTAATTTATCCTATTTACTCATTATAAAAGTGTTCACTCAGTCTGTTTCACTTTCAAGGCCAGACAATTATCTGCAGGATGGTGTTTGTAGACCAGACATTGCTTCTTTCCATAACAAACCAGATTCTTTCTCAAGGTTTATTCATAACATGTTACTGTTCAACTAAAGTGTCTGTAATTTGTTTTGACTCTGACTACTTTTCCATTGTTGTAAGCAAGGGGGAAAGAACGTATCTCTAGCAGAACAGGGCAGAATGCTGTGCTTTAAGGGCTGTATGATGAACTGTTCTCTCTTTGCAAAGATATGAATAAGTGTGCCGACTAGTGGCGAGTCAAATTATTTAGCAGTCTAGGCTTCCAGAACATTGAAACTCACTGGTTTGTAACAGCCCTATTCTCCAACAAACACCTTAAGATGCACCTGTTTATGCAGAGTGTTCTTGCATAGGACCTTTTTGTTTTGTTTTGATAAATTCAATTACATGATAGAATATGTTGGATGAAGCAAAAACATAATCAGGAGTCAACCTGTGGATTTAGTTTAATGAAGCATATTAAAACAGAATCCAGAAAGTGGCATAAATGGACCACCATTGCAGAAGTGAGTAGGAAAGACGTGAAAAAGAGCAAAAATTTATAAAAAAAAATATTCTAGTGACATTTCATAAGATTTTTTATTTAAAGATATTAATCATAAAAGGATTATACTATTATAGCACAGTAAAAAACAGCGTAGTTAAAGAGTTAAATGAATTTATACTGTATCGGAAGCCTCAGCACACATGTCCAAAATGTGAATCTTTTAAGGTGCACAAAAACTTATGTCTGAAAGGTGTAGCGTCTCATTTCCTCAAGATCCTTGCTCTGTCCAGTGTAGGACTCTATAGTGGTATAGTGGAGAATGTTATTTTACCGGGTAGATCATCTAAATAAGTGGTCCTCCTACTTGTCAGTCATTCTGGTGATTATGCTTACGTAATGTAGTCCCAATTTTCATTTACCAGTGGTGAGTCTGACATATGGAAAAAATACAAATCTTTTGGAAAGTAAGCTTGCATGAGGAACGCAAAAAGTAACTTTTAAACAGGGCATACTAGAGGAGAAATGGGCTTGTGCATGCTTTCGCACTCGTCCAGTAGGCGTTCCCTCTAGGGAGTGGGTACAGGGTTGTGCATGTGCATTTTTTTTGTAAAGGGGAGAGAGGGCAGGTCTTTTCACCAATTTGCAAAAATCCTCTACGATGACCATTTCAGAACCCTACATCATTTCTAAGTGGGAGAACCTGAGGGGTGTTCAAATACTTTTTTCCCTCACTGTATATATAACCCCTCTCCCACACACAAACACTCACATACATTTACTTACTAACACTAGGACGCACAAATGTCTACATGGCAATGTGTCATGGTTTTATCTAAAGCTCGGACCCACATGCAGAAAAAACAATTCAGAGAGACCAGGGGAAAAGGTTTAACAAGTTTTATTAAAGAGATAAAGCACGGTGCAGTGTTGCTCTGAGCTCTGCTCTGTAACTCGGCGGTTTAATTCGGTCTTTTGGTTTACCACCTCAACCAGGGTGTTATCATGTCTAGACAAGGCGGTTTGCTGCTGGTAAATGGCTCTCTGAATGGCTTCTGCGCGGTCAGCAGCTTGGCCAGAGTTTTTCTTTCTTGGTTTTATCTAAAGCTCGGACCCACATGCAGAGAAACCAATTCAGAGAGACCAGGGGAAAAGGTTTAACAGGTTTTATTGAAGAGATAAAGCCTGGTGCAGTGTTGCTCTGAACTCTGCTCAGGTGGAACTGGAAGGTGAGGGGAAGACACAGCGATTAGTTCTGGCTCAGTGGGAAATTTCATTCGTGGATTTGGAGAAGAGGATCTGGTTGAAGACTAACGTTTCCAGAGAAGTTGTAAAATCTTTGACTCCAATCTGTATGCTGTATTCCAGTGTTAGTCTGATTCGATGGAGGGCGGAACAGGGTTTACCCAGAACATGGTCAGTTGTTGGTGAACGGAGAAACTGACTGCCATTCAGATTTCCTGCGGTACTTGAACGGGTCGTAGTCGAGATGATTCCCTTGCTCAGTGTGTAAACTCAACGTCCTCTCTGGGAAACTGGGTCGAAACCTCCAGTTTGAATCCCCAGCTCAGTTTGAGGCTCAGTTGAACCCTCCAGGGAGTGAAGGTGAGAAAGATCCAGTTTGCTGGATGACTTCCTGCAAAGACAAAGACAAAAAACAAAGTTTAAACTCAGGTTGACAAGAACTCAGGTTTACTCAGCAAAAACACAGCTTGGCTAGAGTACCCAAAACTGGCAAACACTCTGGCGTCGAGGTAGTGACAATCAGCAGCTTAAGAGCACTCCGTTATCAAGGTAACTATCAGCAGGTGTGTGAGGAGGCGGACCAGAACCAGGTGCCTCCTGTTGGAGGAAGGGAGACAAATACAAAAAAAACAAAAAAAAAACACAGACTGTAGCCCTGACAGAATGATGTTCTCTCATACACTAACATTCAATGCTATTAAGTCTGAAGAGGGAATATCAGTGCAGAGCTGCTTATTCTTAGAGATTAAAGAACTTTAATCATTTACAATGGGGAGAGGATAAGAGTAAACTGAAAGTGCAATTATAAGTTTAGATGAAGCTAAAACTCAATATGCTGGGATGTAAAAATAGTGTTAAAATTTTTCTTTAGGTTGTCCATGAATTAAATGTTACAATGTGTTAAAAAGGGTTAAATGCTTTCTAAATATCTACAGGTTCCCTGAATGAGATTACATTAGTTGCAGTAATTTGAGTTTATATGAACAAAATAATTAGCTGAAACATCCATAGGATGTTCAGGCACAATACATTCTGTTATACAGTAGAAAGCCTTACACTGCCAGGCATTGAAAGATAAGATATGTTTAATGTTTTTTGAAGAGACTAAAACAATCTGCTGACTAAACATTCGCTCTACAGATCATTTAAATGTAATAAATTTAATGATGACTTTAGTGATAAAGTGAAAGTAAGTGTGGATAACAATATGTGGTTGTGACTGCACTTAGGTTTTGAGTTAATAACGAATTACTCATTAAAGACACTGCTTAGTCTGATAAGAACATTAATTACACTCTATTGTGCGGGAGGAATGGATTGAGAGAACACTCCATGAGAACCACCACATGGATTCAGCATCTACACTTCCATCGGCAGTGTTGGGAAAGTTCTCTTTCTACGTGAACTAGTTCAAAGTTCAGTTCACACATTTTAAAATGAACTAGTTCAGTTCATAGTTCATAATTCAAAACCAAAAAATGAACTAGTTCATAGTTCTTTTTTTTCATATATTGCTCAATTACACCATAGCCTACTGTAGAACCACAGACAGCAATTATTTTATCAGTTGTAACACTGAAACTGTGCGTCAGATTTCATCTTCATATCCAGTTTTGAATCTTTATCCAACCAGGGTTTACATTAGCATTGAGGGGACAGATTTCCCCCTTGTTGCTTTAACGCTTTGTTGCTGTCCGTTCACTTCACACTAGTAGCAGCTGCAGCTTTCACCCCTACAGTATATTCTCAAAAACATCAGGAAAAATGTGCTGCTTGAATGGTCTTTTTTATGAGTAATTATTAAATGAAAAATAGGAAAGTAGTCTTTAAGGTGCAAATGTTTTTTGTTTTATTTTAATAATTTTTTCCATTTGAAATTCCATTTCAATACATACTAAAAAGGAATACTGAAATCCTGGAAAATTATACCAGGCAGGTTTAACAAACAAGTTACATGGATAGTAAAACCCTCAAGAACAGGGGTCTTCTATGTTTTCCAGACCAAGGACCCCCAAACTGATGGCGAGATGGAGCGGGGACCCCCTAACTATATATATTGTATGAGATTGTGTCCTATAGTCACTCTATTACAGATGGAGTAATGTAAAGAAATTAATTTCTCCCTGGGATTATTAAAGTTTTTCTGATTCTGATTCCTGGTTGTTGTGAAGGAAACGGTGCCCAGCTTGAAAGAGCTCCTGTGTGCCGCTGAATGTGTGCATTGATGACTGAAAGACATCTTTTGTCTCCATTTATCTGTTTACTACAGTGTGTTGATTTCTTGTTAATGAGTATTTAAAGACATTTCAATTAGTGGGGGGAAAAATTGGAGGGGGGGAATATAAAAATATCAACTAACCATGCAGACCCTCATGCAGTACCTCCGTAGACCCCCTAGGGGTCGCGGATCCCCTGTTGAAGACCTCCGCTCAAAAAGATTTTACTAACACAAACTGAGGGACCAGGCTGAGGTAGGAATTTAAGGTTACTGAAGTGCGGATTTTTTTACTGAAAGCCGGCGGGCAAACTTGTTGCCATCATCCTCACCGACCACCTGGTCATAAAACTGTTTTAAGTGATCATCCTGCTGCTTTGTCGCCTCCACGTTAGCCTCCATGCTGCTGTGGCTTCCACGCAGCATTTTGTTTTGATGACGCACGCGGCTGTAGGCTACGACGCTGGTAGGTGGTGTTGCCAGATTGGGTGTTTTTCCCGCTACATATTAAGGCCTGTTTACGGTGTGATTTAGCCGGGGTTTCGCCTGGAGGGCTTTATAGAAATCTGGCAACCTATTGAACGGAGCTGAACTGAGAGAGCGTGCCGTTCACAGACACCAGAATGAACGAGTTCACAATAATGTTCATCAGGCAATAATGCAGTACGTTCAGTTCACGTTCGCCCAAAATATGAACGAGTTCATGAACTTTCGTTCAATGAACGCGTTCAGGCACAACACTGTCCATCGGACAGCATGGAGAACAGAGGGGCTGTGGAGGAGGCCAAACGAGACTCTGATTGATTATTTAGATTGATGAGTGATAGAGACACTGGAAAAATTCATCATTGACAGTGATGTTCATCATTTGCCTTTAACTCGGACCAGGATAGTTCTTGATTTTACTTGATTGTCAGATTCAAAAATGGGGTTTCTTGCTCAGATTGGCCAAGAGTGGGATTTCCCTGGGTTACTACCTTTTAGAGAAGGTAGGGTGTTCCGGTGGAGAACAGCCCGGCCTGTCCTGTGTTGTGGGAAAATTTAAATCTTTCTCTCATCTATATATTAATATTCATATTCACTCACTATAAAAGTTTTCACTCAGTCTGTTTCTCTCTAAAGGCCACACCATTCCCTGCAGAATGTTGTTTGTAGACCAGACATAGCTTCTTCCCATAACAATCCAGATTCTTTCTCAAGGTTTATTCATAACATGTTACTGTTAAGCAAAGTGTGTGTAATTTGTTATGACTCTGACTGCTTTTCCATTGTTGTAACTAGGGGGGGACGAACCCTGCCCAGATCAGAACAGAGCAGAATGCTGTGCCATGATGACTGTTCTCTCTTTGCAAAGATGATTAATAAATGTGCCGACTGAGTGAAATCCATCGATCTCCGTTTATTTAACTAGGATGAATAGTTGAATACTTTTTTCCCACGACAATTTGGCGTTGTCAAGGCAGGATTCTCTTTGACTGATTTTTTTTCTGTGGACAGCGTTTGTCAGAAGTGTCAGGTACCACCTTGAGGAAGCAGTCTTCCAGCCTCAATACCCCGGTTAGAAGGTTAAGGGAGTGAGGACTTCTGACATCGAGGTCCCACGAGGTCAGCAGGAGGATCAAAACGAACCATTTTTTTGAGACGGTGAGATGATCTTTTGTCGGCACAGTTTAAATTAAATTTCAAAAACTAAATCCCAAAACAACAGGTTGTTTACAGATTTAAAGATAATTAGAAATCAAATACTGGAAAATTTGTTCAAACAAAGTCCTCTTCTTCTCCATTAAAATTATAATCTAGCAAGAAACTGATTAATGGGTTAAATTTTTTAATGCACTAAAATTTGTATAATACTAATGATTATACATATGAAATAACAGATAATTTTCCTTTTTGGGGAGCAGAAAGGCAGTTCAGGTTTTTGTTCCACCTGTGAACCAAAAGACCTCGCATAGGAACGTGAGGCTCTCTCTAAGGGTGAGAGGAAGGCTGTAGGTGCCACCAGAAGGCATTTAATTTTACTGAGACGTCGGTAATCTAGAGCGGGATCCCCCCCAGTTATCCAGGTCGGCACCAGAGGAATGGTGTGCATATTGGAAACCGGTAAATTACCTGTAGATAATGGGAAAGGTTTTGCAGTTCTACAGTATGGTAGTAGAACAAAAGGCAAGGTTCCAGGGAATTGTCAACTGGCCAAGGAGAAATTTTTGATCAATTGCAAAGAAAATAGGGTTCTTTTAATGTTGCAATAAACAAAAATGTTAAAGATAAGATAAACAAATATCATGAGAAGTTAGAGGCTAAAAAGAAGGTAAGGTAAGAAATTTACAGATTTTGAAAAAAAAAATGGAAAAAGGAAAAAGAAGAAAAAAAAACTGTTTAAAATGATGGATGGTTAAAAGGAGAGTTCAAAGAAACTCTCAGCTTCAAAAACAAATGGGTTAAAATAAGAAGTCAAAAAAGAGTGTTTAAACCTGATACTAAACATATTTACACTGTATTACATATTAAACTTACACTATACTAAGTTATAATAATGAATTTGAATTTCAATGGTGCGTTTAAAAAAAAAAAAACTCTCTCAATTTTTACAGGAAGTTAATAACTCATAGCTAAAAATAAAAAACTATTAAATTATTACAGAAAAAAAAAGTAAGTAGGGCATAAAATAAGGTCAAATTAAAAGTTTAAAACCTGAAAAAATTTTAAATAGAATAAAATGGAGGAATTAACCTAAAATTAAATAGAGAAAATACAAAATTAAATAGAGAAAAGTAAGGTTGATGATAAAAAGCAAATTTAAAAAAATTAGATGAGAAAAGTTTGTGACGAGAGGGGAACATGACTTTAAGTGACTGAAGGATGAAGTGGGGCGACTGACGAGACAACATTCCTTTCCTGAAAAGGCTTCTTCTTTTATATGGTAAAGATGAACAACTTTATTTTTTATTTTTTTATAATTATTATTCATTTGAAATATTGAAACTTTTCCTTAAACTAATCATTGTTTTTTTTACTCCCTGCCCTTTAAACATGGACTCCCTGAACGGAGCCGCTCAGAATTCAGACCTGGAGGAGATGCCCCCCTCCTATCAGCCCGCCGGAGAAAGACAGCCTGCTTCAAGCATCAATCTCCCCCCACCCCCCAACGCACACACACCGACACAGCAACCGGATGGAAATGATGGGTTAAAATCTGGGGAAAGCAACACAAAAGGATTTTCATCTGCTCTGAACCCCTGACCCTAATAGCTCACCTGAGCTGCAACCTGCTTCACAATGTGTGTGTGTGCAAAAACCATGAGGACAGAGACACTGGGGAATTTTTTTTTGTGGGGAAACAAGGAGGAGGTGCACCAACATAAGGCTTTCCTTCTCTCCGGTGCTAAATTATTTTTTAATCATTGAATAATTTTTTCTTGTTTGAGAAGTGGCTGACCTTTTTGACTGAGGTGGTGGAGCTCCAGGACTGAAACCGCCTGTTGGCAGAAATCAGTAAAGTGTAGAGTGATCGATTATATATTTTCTTTTCTTTTCTTTCCTTTTATTTTATTTCATTTTCCATTTCCATAGACTTCCAACTATTCAAGAAAAGTTTGATAACTTTCTCTTATTAGATTCCTTTCTGCATCTTGCAATGAAGAAAATGCTTGCTGACAGACTGACTTTCTTGACAGGAATCGGTGGGAAAATGTCTAATGAGGGTGATAATGAACGGCCTGGTTGGCTTTCACTGAACCATGATTCTTTTAGTGTAATTTCTGATCAAATTAGAACCAACCTTAAGTATCTAAACCAAAAATTATCTTTTAAAAAAGAAAAACTCAGCAGCAACTGTCTTTTCCTATGTCGGCTTCAGGACTGGAAAACAAAACGTTTATTATCAGGCCTGTGGTTGTTTAAAAACAGGACAGGTCTCGTTTTGTTCATTTCCTGCTGTCACCATGTTCCATAATGTTATGGACGGACCTGGAGATAAAAACTTAGGCAAATCCAGAGAGAGAAAAGGGTCCAAACATGGGCTGACACAGTAGTTGTGAAATGCGCACAGGTTTTAGTCACAAACCAAATTCTCTATTTCCACAGCAGCCACTCGGAGAGATTAGCTTCATCTCTTCATGATTTTGTGGTATGTTGCTTTGTCCCTGTGCCATGAATATCTGAGGTTCTGGACAGAGAAAAGGTGATTGTTGCTCTGACTTATGAAAATGTAAACAAAACAGCAACTTATAGAGGAAAAAGAATTAATAATATAATCCAATAGGATAAAATCTAAAGTTATGTGTCAGTTTAATCTGAATTAGATTTCTCTAAATGAAAAACTAAGAGAAATTGATTTTCCTTTCCTCCAAAAATATATGAATACACATGTATATCATTTAAAACATTTAAACAATGAAATCAGAAATTTTCATCCCTTAAGTGTTTAAAATAAATAAACCTTACAGTTAGCCAAATATATGGGATGTAGTTTGGTAAAATGCAACTAAAATACATAAAAGCTATGAGTTTATTAACTAAAATTATAGATTTTCAAAAATAAATAATTAATTCCTGAAAGATTTGAATCAAAGTAGCATATTTTCCTGAGAGAGTAAAATATTAATAATATTTTTTTTGGCACATTTAAAACAAGTATGTTTTCAAATAAATAAAACCTAAAACATGCTTAATGGATTTAAATCAAGGATGATAAAAACAAAAAAAAAACATCCTAACTTTCAGAATTAGTACTGAAATAGCACCTGACATAAAGTTATAAATGGTTGGCTTACAGCAGAATAGTAACTGGTTCGCTGTTTATTGACTAGAGTTAAAGTACCTGCGTATAAATAGACTGAAAAAGTCAATTTTACCGTTGACCCAGTTACAGGAGGTTCGGTAAAGGTGGGCGGTCTAAGGGTCCCCCCCAATGAGAGAAAAGGGCCTGACAAACATGAAGGTTTGCATGCAACAATTACGTTTAATCATTTATGTTATGGCCATTTGTTTGTGTTTTGTTTGTCTTATCTGTTTGTCTTATATGTTGTCTGTAGTGTCTGTGGATCCACTCTAAATATTGTATGTTGTCCATTTGTGAAATGATAGTTTAGCTATTATTTTTTGTCTTGGTAAAATAGAAATGAGGGAATAATTAAGGTTAAACTGTAAAATAAGGACAGTTTTTAGTTTCTGTGGCTCATTCTTTAAAGGGGATTGACATAACGTTCAAATATCACAACAAATAAAGTTTAATGAGACAGATTTGAAAAATTAAATCAAATGAACAGATTATGCTTGTTTAACAATAATTGGGCATTTCTTCAAATAATCAAGGACCTGTGTCGTTATTTAAATGCTAAATGCTAAAGTTTAATTTGTTAACCTTAATTCTTTAGGATTTAGATTAAACTTTAAGGGTAAATAAATCTATATGTCAGTAGCACAAATAGCTTGTATAAAGATAAATTAGACTGATTGAATTTGCTTTTAAATTATTCACAATTCTTTAAGAAGTAAATCTATCTTCAGCTGATCTGGAATAAATATGCAAATTTATTTAACATAATTATTGGTTAATAATTATACGGTGTTCAAATGACTCAATTGGAAATAATGAGGATAATAACATTATTTAATAATAATAATAACGATAACATTAATAATAATGATTACAATGATAGAGGATATAAATAACAGGATTTAATTCCTACATTAAAATGAATGGTGGAGACTTTAAAATGATCAATTCTCAATGAATCCATAGCTCAGATATATCTGGAGGTTAAATTGACTGAAACTTTGTCGTTTTTCTTCAACAGAACATATTTTATTTGTTCTGATGAAGAAAAGGGTGGAAAGAAGATAAAACAAGAGAATAACGGCAAAGCTAAACTCATAAGGATCCATATAGATGCTGTTTATTTTTCCATCTGGAACAGTCCATGTGGAATTTGGGTTGATAATTGAAAGCAGAATAAATAAACATCCTAATTAAATACTAAATTATGACTAAACCAGTAAAGTAAATAAATATGGGAATAAAATGGCCTTATAAAGGAAAATGATCTATTAAGGTAATTCTTAGCAGCAGAGGACAGAAATGACTGCTAGACTTTTGGATGAAGTTTGAACACCTCAGCCTGACTGTCTGATGAGCATTTGGGGAAAACCAGCTTTGTTGATGTTTGTTGATGGTTCGGCTTCTTGGACCCCTGGTTCGGTATTTCTTCACCTCATGAAACTCTTCTTTCTGGTTCTTTGATTTTGCTTTGCCTTGGAAACATCGTTCTGGAAATTGGATGGAAAGCCCATTTTTCTCAAATGGAAGCAACAGAGAAGGCTCTGCTGCAGTCTCCCCTTGTTTACAGCGCTGCAGCCCACTGACACACACAGTCCTCTGCTGAGGAGAAGTTTGTTTGGATTTCTGCATGTGCAGAAGTGATAAGGGTACCGAACACTAAGGAAGTACATTTACTGGGTAAGTTTGAAATTATGGAATAATTCAATGATTTGTGACAAAGTTTAAAATTCAAATTTTAATCTAAAGTTCTTTAAGCTACATGAACTTATTTTGATCTACTATTGTTTGTGAAAGGGTAAGATAACACCCCTCCCTCCACCCCCCCTTTGGGGAGAGCAGAAATGACAGCACCCAGGCCCTGCAACAGCTACCCACCATGACCGGACCAGGAAGGGGTCTAACGTCTGTAAAAGTGTTTTTAAACAGTATGATTGATACTTCTATTTGAGAAATAAGCATTTATACTTTTGAGACCTCTACAGGCACAGCTTCTTCATGTGGCATGCCTAAAATACCACGAGAGTGGGGGTAAAAGGCAGTCTTTTTATCAAGTAGACAGAATATTTTTCTATCCATCCATCCATCCATCCATCCATCCATCCATCCATCCATCCATCCATCCATCCATCCATCCATCCATCCATCCATCCATCCATCCATCCATCCATCCATCCATCCATCCATCCATCAGTAGGGAGGCCCAGTTGTTCCTCTCCACAGCCACTCTGGCCAGCTCCTCAGGGCGAAGCCCAAGGGTGTTCCCAGGCCAGCCGAGAAACATAGTCCCTCCAGCGTGTCCAAGTTCCCCCCCACTGGGACGTGCACTGAACACCTAACCAGGGAAACGTCCAGGAGGCATCCTAACCAGATGCCCGAGCCACCTCAACTGGCTTCTCTTGACGTGGAGGACCAACTGTTCTACTCTGACTCCTCCCCGGATGACTGAGCTCCTAACCATATCTCTAAGGGAGAGCCCAGACACACTACGGAGAAAACTCATTTCGGCTGCTTGTATACGGAATCTCATTCTTTCGGTCATGACCTAAAGCTCATGACCATAGATGTGAGTAGGAACATAGATCGACCAGTAAACTGAGAGCTTTGCTTTTTGGCTCAGCTCTCTCTTCACCACAACAGACCGGTACAGCACATGCTTCACAGCAGATGCAGCACCATTCCACCTATTGATCTCCGTTTCCATCTTCCCCTCATACATGAACAAGACCCCAAGTTGCTTAAACCCCTCCACTAGGGGCAGTACATCCCCCCAATCTGAAAAAGGAACTCTACCCTTTTCTGGCGCAAGACCATTGCCTCGGATTTGGAGGCACTGATCCACCACTTCACACTCGGCTGCGAACCGCTTCAGTGTGAGCTGTAGATCACGCCCCGATGAAGCCAATAGAACTAGCCTAGTAAACCAGCCTCACCTTCCAGCAGCCAAAATCATTTTTGCCTGCGAGTTTGGTCTAGCTGTGATCAATGCCCCAGGCCCTGGAACTGGCAGGCCAATAACAAGGCAGAGATGTGTTTTGAATTTCTGGATACAAATGCAGGGTTTCGAGGGCGTGATGACAAAGCTGCACAAAGCTGTAGAAAGCACAACAAGGAAGATGGCAACAACTATTGAACTATTGAACAGCGGCAGCAGCAGCTTTCAATGGAGCGCTCCACTGAAAGTTAAAAGTTCTCTTTTCTGTTGCTGTTGTTCAATAAAAGTACATTTTAAGATCATTTGAGGGGAGAATATTATACTTTAAAGTGTCACTATATGGTCCATTTATCGATTTAAAGCGTAAGTAAAAAAAACTATTTCTGACGTTGAGAGGACCAGCAGACCTAGCTAACGGCGGCCAGGGCTAAGCGCAGCCCGTCTATAGCAGACCTCTCTCAGCATAGTTAAGTGTGAAGGACCGCTGGCTCTGATGGCGATTTTTGACACAGCTTTGGAATCAGTTTTGGAAGGATTAGACTTGGGGTTTTCGTTGAAAAGTGAGCAGGAAGAGACTCTACGCTCATTAATTTTTAAGAAGGACGTACTCATGGTTTTACCAACAGGCTGCTTGTTTACACATCATGCAATTAATAGAGATGTGACCCACTCTCAAAAGTGGCAAAAGGTTACTTTCACTTTTTCTGCTGTTACTGAAAGAGATTTTGATCCAAAAAATAAACCTTATTGCAATCATACCAAAGACCTGGTATTAGCATTTTACCTAACTGATGAAGGTAGATAAGTTGTATTTGTGATAATTAAATTGTGAATTTAAAATCCATCCCAAATGATTAGCTATGTGCTTCAGAAGTTATTATACATTTAAATGCACCTTTGCTGTTGATTTTTTTTTATATATCTCATATACATTTAACCAACAGTCCTACACTATCATCAATACTGTGCAGTCTGACCTTTTGTAATAGGTCACATGGCGTGCCTTATTATAATTCCCAATGAGAAAAATGCTAAGAAAAATTAATGTGTGACTACAGAGAACTTAGGGTCAAAGATGACAGCAATATAATGGCTACCTGATAGTTATCAGACTGGTTCTATTTTTACACCTTTCAACCCTACAGCTAAAAACCTCAGAGGATTTATTCTGAATTGTATTGATAAACCAATAGGAAGTAGCACTGAACAATGGTGTCACTGTGGTAACTGAGGTGTGATTCTGCCTTCAACATCTGAGAGAAAATATTTTGTAGCACCATGTTTTGCTGCATATATGACTGCAAGACTTCTCCATTAAGTTTTTATCAGTTTGCATTTATAGATATCAGAAGCATAAGTCGGTTTAATAAAGTTGAAACTCTTTAAAGGAAGTGTAGGTAAGAAAATTTACACCACGTATTTCAGTAAAAACAAGCTCTATGTACACCTATCTGCACCATAGCAGTATGCATGGTCAAAAATCTTAATACATTAATTTGAAAAGACATAATTGCAGTATTTGTCAAATATTTTGGAAAGAGCACATACAGATATTTGCACACCATACATGCTAACATGTTGTGGACATGTTTCAGTTTAATGACTGCTGCAGTCACGGTGTGTGCATGGGTGTATGTTCTGTGTAAAACAGGAAGGAAACACTCTAGACTCCAATTCTTAGTATGTTTTGCAGCAGGTCCATATGTGAGCATGGCCAAAAAGTTGCTGTTCAGGCTGGGCTTCTTTGGTAAGTGCGCTGTTGAATTTGTACTAGCATTGTGCAAACAATTTTTGTACATTTACATCATATATCTGGTTGAATAACTTCCTCAGGCACTTAAACAACCTTCTATTTATGTCTACTTATGAAACATTGAGAAAACAGCAAAGTTACTTCCAAAACCTTTTTTTGATTAAGATATTGTTTCACTTGTGGATGGTTTTTTTTGTTTTGTTTTTTTCTTTTTCAAATTCCCATTAACAAAAGAGTTCTTTACCTGCAATAATAATTGAACAAAATTCACTCCATAATGTTTTTGCTTTTAAAATGGGAGTACAGAGCATCTCTTAAGAATAATTTTTTCACAGTTTTCTACTTCTATTCGGGTCTCTGTTTGTGGAAACAATCCAAGTCCTAAAAAGCAACAGAAAAATTCCAATTCATTACTAAGTGTTTTGTTGGTGTCTGAAAAACAAGTGGTAAAACTGGTACTTACAGTGACACTAACATGGTGTCAGTCCCAACAGTAAAAGTTTTGCAAAAGAGTGGCCGGATCTCTCTTCGCAGAATAAGTAAAGCCCGGCGTACACTGTGCGATTTTTTTCAATCGTTGCACGCAGCTGCTGCTTACACTATACGACTAACCGCAGGGTTTCATCGTACAGTGTGAGGTCACAGTTCACGATTTTTGTTCGACCTGACACTCTCATGCAATCTACCTGCTCACACTGTGCGACTAAAAACCATGTTTGCTCCGCAGTGAGATGGAGGTTGGTCTGACTCATCTGTCCTGAAGCCAAACAAATAGAAGGTGAATATTAAGTTCACTATAGTGAGCCGTGCTGCCTTGGCAATTTGTGCAATTTTGTGCTGAAAGTCCTAAAAAGAAAAGTCGACAACGTATTTGGAAAAAGACATGGCTGAGTAAATGTGGCTACTATGGTCCGTCAATTTTACAGATAGAACCCTATTTCACTCATTGCATCCCAGCCATGCTTCTGTGTTTACATCTGAGAGGAAGGATAAAAAGAAGCGATTTGCCCACAAGGGTTGGGAGAAAATCAAACATGTTTTTATATTCTCCCGACCTCACGAGTCCTGATCTGGAGGTAGTCATGAGAGGCTGATCACCCATCGTAACCCCCTGTATGTGATAAGTTAAAATGGTAGATATTATCAATTAGACCATAAGAGAATTAATTGAATTCATTATTAAAAAAAAATGGTAATACATTAAGAAGAGAAATCAAAAGTGGGTAATCTGGAAAATCATCTGATTTAAAAAGGGTTAAAACGCTAAAAAGTGGTTTGCCTTACATGGATATTTTCTTCCTGATTGTGTAATTTGTGGTTAAGATGTGTGAATTTACAGTTTACGAGGCGATCTTGAACTAGACATGACGCTGTCTGTCTCCGCCCACATGCCTGGAGATGCCGCGGTCTTTTCCTCATTAGAGTAAAAGTTCTCGCTGAGGAAACATCTCTTTTCGTTGTTTTTATTCCTCCCCATTTTCAGGTATGTTGTCACTGTTAAAAATATTTAGCATGATTTTAGTATTCAGCTAACATGTTAAAGCAATGTTAAATGTGTTTGTTATAATTTAAGTTATTCAGAAGTGTAGTTATGTGTGTAAGTGTGGGCGTGTCAGTTGGCTCCCTGCTAGAACGCACCGACCATCACAAAGTTGTAAGGGGCGTCGCCATTTTGAATCGTTTGTAGATGCGCATAAACGCTTTTGGTGGTGTATTTTGCACTTATTTCGGAGGTTTTGCACACATTTATTTTTGTAAGAGTTTTTATTACATTACTAGTTTGTGTTGAAGCATAAAGTTGTTTTTCTAATGTGTGAGGAAACAGTTTAATGAACAAAGCTACTTATTAGTTGTTTAATGGGTTATATGATGTGCTTCATTTCTTTTATTAAAATAAACACGTTTTGGTTTTATAATGTTAATCTCAGAGGACCTGTTGCTTGTTGTAGGGCTTATGCCTCAGGTAAATACTATATTAGTAAGATGTGTGCTTTCTCTGTACCCAGGCGTTTTTGCTGTAAGATTTTATAAATGTTAATTTTTGTAAAACCAATATTTGATTAGAGTAAAAGTTCTCGCTGAGGAAACATCTCTTTTCATTGTTTTTATTCCTCCCCATTTTCAGGGGCGTAACATTTTGGAGGCACCGCTGGGATTGCTGTCCAGATGTCCAGTTGCCACAGCCTGGTTACTGAATTCTGAATCTGCAAAATCCCCACACTAAACCCAGAAAGGTATCAGGTACACAAAAGATCATCTGCTTCAAAGTTAACATGATGCCACTGGAAGAGCTACAAGAGGAGGTAGTAGGAGAGTTGCACACCCTGACTAAAGACAGTTTACTGGAAGTTTGTGATTTTCTCAACATATCTGGCAGTCAAAGGGAAGATGTTAAAGGAAAATCCCGCATATCACTGTTAACTCATATTATGAAGTATCTTGAGGGAGAGGAAGTAGCATCTCTTGAAGACAAGGGAATGTCGAGGTGGTTGCTACTGAAAGACAAACTTACATGTGTGCTCAGTGGAATGGAAAATGGGACACAACAAACAGAACCAGCTAGTGAAACAAAGGTACCAGGAGGAACAAATAAGAGGCAGGAAGTGGGACTTGATCAGGTTACCTCAGTAAATGCTACCGCTGATAGTAATGTGCACCAGCCCCACAGCACTGTCAGTCAGCAAGTAAGCCAGCCCCTCCCACCCAATGCTCAGTCACATGCAGGCTCATACTGGCGCAAAGACTTTAAGATTTCTGGTCAAATTGGTGAACCAGGTCAGAGAGATAAACTAACATTTTCTAGCCTTGCTCATCAGATAGAGAATGGACTAAGTAGAGGTTATCCTGAGATTGAAATCACAGATGCAGTAATGAGGGCTATCTCCCCCGGTTCACAGTTGCGCAGTTACTTAGAGGGAGAAGCTCACCTATCACTTCCCACACTAAGACGCATTTTGCGGTCCCATTTCCAAGAGAAGAGTGCTACAGAGCTTTATAAGCAGCTTGCTTCTGAAGCACAACATAGCAAAGAAACCCCTCAAAGTTTTCTCATGAGAGTTTTGGACCTAAGGCAAAAAGTACTGTTTGCATCCCAAGAGTCAGAATCAGGGCTTAAGTATGATCCAGCTCTAGTCCAGCGTATGTGTTTACATACCATACTTACGGGACTCCAGAATGACAGTATTAGGATAGATATGCAGCCCCTCTTGGTAGACACTAAGACGGCAGATGAGCTTTTGCTTGAGAAGTTGAACATTGCCTGCGCTAATGAGACAGAAAGAAGGAACAAGAAGAGGTTTAGTGCCCCACACCCAGTTACAAGCGCAAGTGTCGTCCAGTGAGAGGAAAAGCCCCCTGCAAAGAGCCATGTGCAGGAAGCCAAAGTAAAGGTACCCCCTGAACTGTTGACAGAATTAGCAGAACTTAAAACAGGTATTGCGTCTCTAAAAGCCCTTTCCACAGAGATAGCTCAGATTAAGGAGACATTGCAGCAGCCTATGTTTCAGCCACAGCCACCTGTACCACCACAACAGCTGTATTATCACAACTACAGCCAGCCTCAAGCACCTGCAACAATGCAGCCTCAGTATGCACCTCACCTGCGCCCTAACCACCCTGCATATACTCCAAGGAAGTGTTTTGGTTGCCAACAGGCTGGTACAGATGAAGGTTACATGCATTGCTACCAATGTGGGAGCGGAGAACATTTCCAGGCTGGGTGCAGAACCAGACCAATGAGACCATCAAGAGAGGCTCCTTTAAACGGGAAGTGGTTACCCCTGCGGGACGAGTGTTAACCATAGCCAGCGAAAGGTCCCAAAAATGTGTAAATTGTGGCAATGGGGGTTCACTAGGGACACAAAAAATTTGCTCATCCTGTAAAAAGGCACTGTATTGTTCCAGATCATGCCAAAAACAACACTGGGAGGAACATAAGAGAAAATGCACTCACATGACAAATAACAGTGAGAGTGAACAAAAGGACTACAGGGAGAAAAACACCCAATATTTACCCCCCCCAGTTCAAGTCGTCCACCCTCGCAAAGTCACATCGCTAGTTGGCAGGCAGTGTCTGGTCGAATGCTACCTGAATGGTCATCAACTCCAAGCTTTATGGGACACAGGCTCTCAAGTGTCAATAATTGATGAAAGATGGAAGGAGCAGCACTTACCAAATGAAAGGCTGAGAGATGTTTCAGAAATTCTGGACTCACCAAATGATCTAACATTGACTGCAGCAAATGGAACTGAAATGCCTTACCTGGGATGGATTGAAATAACTTTCCAACTTGCCCCTGAATGCGACAAAACAAAGGAACTGATCATTCCAGCGCTGGTGATGAAAGGCTGTCGTTTGTCTCATCCCATCATAGGTTTTAATGTAATTGAACACATCCTTGCAAAAACAGAGAAGGCAAAAAGGTACAGTGCAGTGAGGAAAACTGTCCCCAGTCTCAAAAGAAACAAGGTAAGAGCATTTATACAGGCAGTTAGCGCAGAGCAGATTGACAAGTACGCAGTGAAAACTAAGAAAGAGAAGGTTACAGTCACAAAACACTGCAGCATTCAGATTGAGTGCAGTGTAGCTGCCCTGCCCTTTAAAGAGGACATGACTATGTTATTCCAACCAGACATACAACCCAGATGGCCAGATGATCTGGAGTTTTATGACACGTTAGTTCAAGTAAAGAAAGGGGTTTTCCCAGTTATCACCATTGATGTTTCTAACCCAACAGATCATGACATTGTTTTGCCAGGGCGCACAGAAATTGGCACAGTACAAAACATAACCACTTTGTTGCCGGCCCAGATTTTTGAAAACACTGCAACACCAGCCTCAGTAAACCATACCAGCATCCAAAACTCATGTGATTCTACCGAACAGTGGGACCCACCTGTAGATGTTAGTCACTTAACTGAGAATCAGAGACGGGTAGTTAAACAAATGCTTAGAGAAGAGTGCTATTCCTTCTCCAGATCAGAAAATGATATTGGCTGTATCGAAAGATTACAAATGACTATATCTCTCAAAGACGATGAACCAGTCAAACGCACCTACTCAGCAGTGCCTAAGCCTCTGTACCAGGAGATGAAGGGCTACCTCCATGATCTAATAGCACAAGGCTGGATAAGGAAGTCAAATTCTTCCTACTCTTCCCCTGTCGTGTGTGTCAGGAAGAAGGATGGCACCCTCAGGTTGTGTATCGACTATAGGGATCTGAACAGGAAGACCCATCCTGACCGCCAGCCTATACCTAGGGTCCAAGACATCATGGATGGTTTGGGTGGTAATTCATGGTTCTCTCTCCTAGACCAAGGAAAAGCTTACCACCAGGGATTCATCTCTGAAGAAAGCAGACCACTAACAGCTTTTGTTACCCCATGGGGACTTTATGAATGGATACGTATGCAATTCGGCTTCATGAACGCCCCTGCGGCCTTTCAGCGTTGCATGGAGGAGTGTTTGGAAGGACTCCGGGATAATATCTGTATTCCCTATCTGGACGAAACTCTGGTTTTCAGTAAAACCTTTGAGAGTCATGTGCACGATGTAAGAAAAGTGCTGCAACGCCTCAGAGAGCATGGCATCAAACTCAAGCCAAGTAAGTGTGACCTCTTCAAACCTGAAGTCCGTTATTTGGACAGAATCATCTCAGCAGAGGGTAGCAGAGTTGATCCCACAGATTTTGAAGCAGTTAGAGCTTTGAAAGACATCAGACCAAAAACAGTGGGCCAACTCAGGAAAATGCTTGGTCTACTCACCTATTACAGACAGTACATCAAAGATTTTTCCAGGAAGGCCAGCTGTCTGTATGACCTCCTTAAAGCAGATACAGATCAAGTTTGTAACAACCCAAAGAAAACTAAAAGTAAAAAAATAAGTCATGTCGTGCCCTCAACTAAGCCAATCACATGGACCGATGAACACCAACAGGCACTGGAATGGTTGATTGATTGTTTGCTTCACCCACCAGTGTTGGGTTTCCCTAATTTTAGTAAGCCATTCGTTGTACACACTGACGCATCCCACCAAGGCTTGGGAGCAGTATTGTATCAGCACCAGGACGGCAAACTTAGAGTCATTGCTTACGGCTCTCGCACCTTAACAGCAGCGGAGAAGAATTATCACTACCATGCAGGCAAGCTTGAATTTCTAGCACTAAAATGGGCAATCACAGAGAAGTTTCGAGACTACCTATACTACGCACCAACCTTTACTGTGTATAGCGACAACAACCCACTAACCTACATCTTGTCTACAGCAAAACTGAATGCGACCACCTCCAGATGGGTTGCAGAGCTGGCTGATTTTCACTTTACAATAAAGTACAGATCAGGGAGAGCGAATGGTGATGCAGATGCCTTGTCAAGGATGCCGCTGGATGTAGAGTCACTGATAAGCGAATGTTGTAAGGAGCTTCTACCTGATACTATCACTGCCATGATCCAGGCAGTTGAGGTACAGAAAGAGTCTAATGTAAATTGGTCAATTTCTGCTGTTTCCATGTCAGTCTCAGTCGAAGATGATGACGCCCCTGCATCATTCAACCCCATACCGAAAGATCAGCTAGGAGAGGCGCAAATGTCTGACCCTGTCATCCACCCTGTGCTTGTTTGTAAACAGTCGGATTCAAAACTGTCACCACAGGAAATAAAAGCACTCCGCCCGGAGACAAGATGTCTTTTAAGAGAATGGGACAAACTAACATTAGAAAGTGATGGTATTTTATACCGGGCCATAAGTTCTCATAAGCAATTGGTCCTACCAGAGCAATACAAACAAACAGTGCTTGAAGAACTGCACAATAACATGGGACATCAGGGTGTAGACCGCACAGTTTCTCTGGTACGTGATCACTTCTTTTGGCCGTATATGCGTTCTGACATTGAACACTGTGTGACTAGAGCCTGTACTTGCCTCAAGCAGAAAAAGCCATGCCATGAAACAAGAGCTCCCCTAACCAATATTGTGACAACACAGCCCTTTGAACTGGTCTGTATTGATTTTCTCCACCTTGACAGATGCAAGGGGGTATATGAGTACATCCTTGTAATCGTTGATCATTTCACGCGCTTTGCACAAGCTTATGCCACCACGTCAAAGTCAGGAAAAACTGCTGCAAATCTCATCTTCAATGACTTTGCCCTGAAGTTTGGGTTCCCCACCCGTATCCACCACGATCAAGGGGGAGAGTTTGAAAACCAGCTGTTCTCTCAGTGACATGGCTGGGTCTAGGACGACACCCTATCAAATGGAAATGGTAAAGTGGAGCGAATGAATAGGACATTGTTACAAATGCTTAAGACACTGACTGAGACACAGAAATCAAACTGGAAGGAATCTCTGAACAAACTGGTGTATGCCTATAACTGCACCCGCTGTGAAGTCACAGGTTATTCACCATTTTTCCTTCTGTTCGGTAGATCACCAAGGCTTCCAGTTGATATGCTTTTTGGCTTGTATGCAGACTCAAGTTTCAGCAACCAGCGAGAGTATGTAGAGAAATGGAAACAGGGAATGGAAGAAGCATATGCTATTGCAAATGAACATGCTCAAAAGGCTGCTCAAAGGAGTAAAAGGCAGTATGACACAAAAATCAGGAGTTCTGTGCTACAGTCTGGTGAACGCGTCCTGATTAAAAACCTGACACCAAGAGGAGGCCCAGGGAAACTCCGTAACTACTGGGAGGACACAATCCACACAGTGGTTAGACAAATGGGACCTGACATGCCGATTTATGAAGTGCAACCAGAAAAGGGTAAGGGACGTTCCAGGATCCTGCACAGGAACTTGCTTATGTCCTATGACTACTTACCATTAGAGACACAGCTAGAAGTAACTAAAAATGACAAAGGCAAGGAAAGAGAGAGGCACCACCATGCATCTGAACCACAAGAGTCTGATGAAGATAGTGGGGATGAGTATGGCCTTCATTATAAGCCACTTCAAGCCCCCTTATTTCCAGCAGAATCAAAGGAGAGCAGTGCTCAACCAGATATGGATCCTGACTACAGACCTCCACCTGTAAAAATGAGTGTTTTAGTCCCTGCTATGCCACCGGTACATTCTTTTGTTGGAGAGCAGCAGGAGGAGCTCAACACACCTGTTAAAAACATGCTGGATGAAGAAGGAAACATACCTGCTGTGTCTCTGCCCTATCACTCACCACATGCCCCACCTGCATCAAATACTGCTGCCGAACCTGAGGAGCCAACATACCAGTTGCCACCAAGACAAAGACGCCCACCAACGCATATGACCTACGATCAGCTTGGTGTCCCTTCCTGCTACAGTATTCAGCCACCACCACAGTTGTCACCTGTCCATCCTGGTTTAGGATTAGTCCCCTGGATTCCATCGCTACACCCCTACTATCTGCAACCACCTTGTAAGTATGTATAAACTGGAGCAGGAGCAGGAATCTACAGCATTGACACATTACCAAGAACTATGAACGGTGTGCATAGCGTCACCATAGACAATTCATGGCCTGCTCCACAGACTATTCCTCTAGATCATTGACATTTTTGGACTGTTGATCGAGGGTATATGGAAATGGTGTTTATGGACTGATTATACAGTGGTTGTTGGTTGTTTTTGAACTGAGATCCTGGTCCTCTGTAAAAGCATCAGTCTGTAGAAAAGGACTTTTAATCCAAATTCAAAAGAGACTGTTTGATTCGATTGTTTTCATGTCGGGACGACATTTATTTTGGAGGGGAGAGTGTGATAAGTTAAAATGGTAGATATTATCAATTAGACCATAATAGAATTGATTGAAATCATTATTTAAAAAAAACGGTAATACATTAAGAAGAGAAATCAAAAGTGGGTAATCTGGAAAATCATCTGATTTAAAAAGGGTTAAAACGCTAAAAAGTGGTTTGCCTTACATGGTTTATTTTCTTCCTGATTGTGTAATTTGTGGTTAAGATGTGTGAATTTACAGTTTACGAGGCGATCTTGAACTAGACATGACGCTGTCTGTCTCCGCCCACATGCCTGGAGATGCCGCGGTCTTTTCCTCATTAGAGTAAAAGTTCTCGCTGAGGAAACATTTCTTTTCATTGTTTTTATTCCTCCCCATTTTCAGGTATGTTGTCACTGTTAAACATATTTAGCATGATTTTAGTAATCAGCTAACATGTTAAAGCAATGTTAAATGTGTTTGTTATAACTTAAGTTATTCAGAAGTGTAGTTATGTGTGTAAGTGTGGGCGTGTCAGTTGGCTCCCTGCTAGAACCATCACAAAGTTGTAAGGGGCGTCGCCATTTTGAATCGTTTGTAGATGTGCATAAATGCTTTTGGTGGTGTATTTTGCACTTATTTAGGAGGTTTTGCACACATTTATTTTTGTAAGAGTTTTTATTACATTACTAGTTTGTGTTGAAGCATAAAGTTGTTTTTCTAATGTGTGAGGAAACAGTTACCTTTTAATGAACAAAGCTACTTATTAGTTGTTTAATGGGTTATATGATGTGCTTCATTTCTTTTATTAAAATAAACACGTTTTGGTTTTATAATGTTAATCTCAGAGGACCTGTTGCTTGTTGTAGGGCTTATGCCTCAGGTAAATACTATATTAGTAAGATGTGTGCACTCTCTGTACCCAGGCATTTTTGCTGTAAGATTTTATAAATGTAAATTTTTGTAAAACCAATATTTGATTAGAGTAAAAGTTCTCGCTGAGGAAACATTTCTTTTCATTGTTTTTATTCCTCCCTGTTTTCAGGGGCGTAACATGTACACTACACGACTCACGACGCACCATCAGGCTGAAAGTCGGCCCAATCGAAAGATTCTCGCATGGAAAATCATCCCTAAAATCGCACAGTGTATGCCGGGATTAAGGTTCCCCAAGCTTTTTTGAACAACAGCTAATCCTTGTTAAGAGTTGGGTACCATGCAGTCAATATTAGACTTTTGTTATCTTGTTTTAAAAAAAGTACATTGTGAAATGAATAGAAAAAAGAGTCAAGACATTGACAAGGTTATAAACAATGATTTGTATTTGGAATAAGAAGTTTTTTTTACATCAAACTTTGCTTTCGCCCAAGAATCCTACATTTGCAGCAATTACAGCATTGTTGAGGTAATCTGGAGAAATTGTAGCCCACACCTCCAGAAGCAGCTCCCACAAGTTGGATTGGTTCGATGGGCACTTCTTGCATACCATACAGTCAAGCTGCTCCCACAACAGCTCAATGGGGTTCAGATCTGGTGACTGCGCTGGCCACTCCATTATTGATAGAATACCAGCTGCCTGCTTCTGCTCTAAATAGTTCTTGCACAATTTGGAGGTATGTTTAGGGTCACTGTCCTGTTGTAGGAGGACATTGACTCCAATCAAGCGCCGTCCACTGGGTATGGCATGGCGTTGCAAAATGGAGTGATAGCCTTCTTCATTCGGAATCCCTTTTACCCTGTACAAATCTCCCACCTATTCAGCATCAAAGCAAACCCAGACCATCACATTAACTCCACCATGCTTAACAGATGGCATCAGGCATTGTTCCAGTATCTTTTAATTTGTTCTGCATCTCACAAATGTTCTTTTTTGTGATCCAAACACCTCAAACTTGGATTCATCCGTCCACAACACTTTTTTTCAACAACACTGACCTAAATCCAATGGAACATCTCTCGGACATTATGTTTCAATGATCCGACGCTGCCAGGTTGCATCTCAGACTGTCCAGGAGCTCAGTGATGCCCTGGTCCAGGACGCCATCTGTCGTGTCATTAGGAGCATGCCCCAACTTTTTCAGGCATGCATAAATCCACGTTGGGGCCATAGAAATTACTGAATACTATTTTGAGATGCTGCAATAAATTTCAGCAAAATGGACTAGCCTGCCACATAATTCTTTCACTGTAACCTTTGGGGTGTCTTTGAATTCAGCCCCCTGTAGGTAGATCATTTTAATTTACATCAAATGATGTGGCATCCTTTTGTTCCTTACCCAGTCCATATCAGTATAAATAAACAGCATGTTTTTTCCCCATTGAGATCTGATGTGTGTTCAAAGTGTTCCTTTAATTTTTTTTAGCAGTTTATATATAGATATATATATATATATATATAGATATATATATATATATATATATATATATATATATATGTGTGTGTGTGTGTGTATAGAGCACTGCTGATTCTGAAGGCCGTGGGCAGCTATGATTGACATGGAATGTGATTCGACAAAAAATATAACAACCACATAAATGTAATGGAAGCAACCCAGCCAAGATAAACGCTACAAAATTAAGAGAATGTATGGTTTGTAAGAAAATATTCAGCTGACTTGAAGGAAATTAAAGTTCAGGTTACGAATGCAGGTTAGTTTTCTGATTGATTTTAGTCCAACATAGAACGCTTTGAAGGCCCTGACTGCCCACAACTGTTGGAAAAGCAAGGGATCTCCAAAGTTTGGGAAAACTTGGGCCAAGCTGCATTGCTGGATGGGTCTGTGTTTGAATGACCCAGCCAGGAAGCTTTGTGCTTTTCGGTTTTCTGGTTTTCTATCTAAGTGTTGAACTTCTGAGTCACTCTTGTGGACTCAGAGAAAAGTTTAAAGACAGTCTGTTTACACACAGTTAGAGACTCTATGTGGCTTCAGCACTACTTAACTTGAGCAGAGCTTGAGGAATGAAGTCCATTTAGCCACCTTTTATTTTTTCTCTCAAAAATGATCAGTGTCTGAGTTGATACCTTTTTTCCCGAGCATGGTAGGTCAATTACCTTGTAGTGGATTAAGGTAGTTGTCTAACCCACCTGCAGAACACTCCCAGGAGACAACACTGTCTTTAAAAGGTTTATTTACACAGAACGTATGAATATTGCAGAGGTTGTAGAAGTCATCTTGGGACGGGAGTGGCAGAAGCTCTGGAAGGGCAGTAGAGCATGAATGGCAGGTTGATTTTGAATAAGGGAGCTTGAGAGTTCTTAATTTGGAGATCATGTGAATCTGCCAGGGAGGAGTTAAGATGTGATCTGGGTGTTGGCAGAAGGGTTGAATCCAAATGTGGTTGTGGCTGAGAAGGGTAGAAGAGTTTTGAGAGCACTTCACAGCAAGTTTGTCGAGAACCATCACGACAAAGGAGAAAACACATAAGGGTAGTGAAAACCAGAAAAAAAAATTCTAGGAGTCTGGATGGATAGGAGATACTACTTAGGGTTAACCATCTGGCACTGAAGTACTGTCAGCCAAATCCTTAAGTGGTATAGTGTTGATAAGGAACAAGTGCAGAGGAACGAAACCAACCACACTCCCAGATACTTCTGGATGGTGGTCTTGTAAACTGCAGCAAAAAAATACGACAAAACTCCCAGCCCCATCACAATATCCCTTTGATGAGTTTCTGTCAGCTGTAGGAACTGTGGTACATCAGAAAAACTGCCTCTTGCTGCGCCAATCTTCATGGGAACCCTCATTGGGCTTTGGTCACCAAATATTTAATTGTTCTTACTCACGTCTGAAATTTAGCAGGCATTTCTTTTTAAAAAAGTGGAGAAATATCAGGTGACAGAGAGCATGAGTGGGGTCTCTCTACACCAGCAGGTATGTCAGTTAAATCTTAGTTGCCTGCTAAGATTTAACTGGCTTCAGTTAGCATATATTAAGATGGCTTTAGTGTTTCCTGCAATTTATTGTATCAATTTTTGTTGCATTTAGTGTCAATGTGTGTGTTACACAAGTTTGCTGCCAAATAAAGGACGGTTATAGCGATATTGTCTTTTTCTTCATGCATATGTTATTTTTTATAGCTTTACTATAGTCTCTAGAATTTGCAAACCAGCTGATATTGTTGTTGGATTGCATACATTTAAAATAACTCATTGTCTCCAACTTCATCTGGGACTGGGTTGCAGGTTAGCTGTTTCAGCACAGCAGAGACTCTCAGATTGCCCTTTCCCCTGACACCTCCTCCAGCTCCTCTGGGAAAAGCTTGAGGTGCTCCAAGGCTAGCTTAGAGATGTAGTCCCTCCAACGTGTCCTGGGTGGTTCCCTGGGCCTCCTCATGGTGGGATGTTGGCATCTGAAAGAGATGTCTAAGCAAACACAGCTGACTCCTCTCTAAATGGAGAAGTGGGTCTATCCGAGGCTCTCCCAAATGTTTGAGCTCCTTACCCTGTCTCTTAGGGAATGCCCCACCACCCTGCGGAGAAGCTCATTTCAGCCACTTGTGTCAGAGATATTGTTTTCTTGGTCATGATTCTGATAGCAAAACCCTAGGTGAGGGTAGGAATATAGATTGACCAGTATATTGAGAGCTTTGACTTTTCACGCTATCTCTTCACCACAAGAGGATCTATCAGCCTCCTGCTCCACCTTCCCTCGCTCTTGAACGGGACCACAAGATATTTGAGCTCCTCCACTTAAGGAAGGAATTCTCATCCTATCTGAAGGGGACAGGTCACCTTTTTCTGATCGAGAACCATTGTCTAAGACTTGGAGAAGCTAATTTTCATCCCAGTCACTCCAAACTTAGCCTAGGTTGTCCTGATGCCAAGTTCACTGGTGGACATCCTTATGCTTGAACATTATGTTTAGCAGCAGAATCACTGTGTGTTCAGCCAGGTCCCACCAGGAAGAGCCCGACCACCAGGTCCTCGGTAATGAACCTTAACCCCAGGCCTTGCTCCTGGGTGAAAGCCCGCAACCTCCCCATCTATTTTTAAGCTGCTCTCCTTCATGTCATGTCTCAGTTGTTAAAAACTATGCTGATGTAGGCTCTTATTTTCTACTCATAACACTTTTTTCTATTTTTGGGTACTTTCTCTTTCCTTGGCAAAGAGCATGGATGGGCCTCCATTACAACAGAAAACAAGAAGTAAAATTATCTACTGTCATTTTTTTTTTTTTTTTTTTAATACTCCTCCAACAACAACGGCTGTTAGCTTTGTTCTGATGGGTTAAGGCACTAATTAAATTGACCTTTACACCCACTATGGGTTTGTATGAAATTTTTGCTAGAACTGTAAACCATAACAAAGTTTTGCAAATAGCCCAGATGCAGTCAGCTGTTGGAGCAGCAGACACAAAAAGCTGAAGCAGATTCTTGAATATTTAATTAACCAAAAGGTTAATTAAATATTCAAGAGGTGGGGGGATGATGACAAACCACCAAAGAGTGACTGAACAGGAGGAGAATATATATTGGAGAGAGAAACAAAGACCAGGCTAATTAGCAGATTGGAAGCAGGTGTGAACAGAAGCAAGACAGGAGCTAGCGAAAAGGAGACTAACACAAGAGGTCAAACAAAAAAATATCTAGGAACTCAAATACAATCAAAAATACCTAGAACAGAAGAATGGCAATAAGACCAATGAAAACTCAGAGATAAAACTTGAACAAAACCAAGACATGACCAATATTTATATGGAAAACCGTTGGTTACAAATCAAATGTGGGACAGCATGTGAAAGTTATTCAAATATTTTTTTTGTTTTGTTTTAGGAAGAATGAACAGATTTGGGCCATTTAGACTGCCATGGGTGGCATGTAGGTAAAGAAAAACTGACTTGGGTTTAATTTACCTGGTCTTTGAATTTGGACTAATTTACACAGAAGGAGACAAACTAAGACACAAAAAAAAATTTAACCAAAAAAGAAAAGAATTACAAAGGTCAGAGGTAAATGTATGTCAATTCACAAAGAACAGAGCACTAGAATGAAGAAACTAAACACACAAACCACCCACCATGCTGCCCTATGGTAATAACATTTGTAACATTAATAAACAATGCTGAAAAAAAGCAAACCCAGGAGTGTCAATTTGCAAGCATAGCTGGTTGCATCAGCAGTATCACTTTAGCCAGATCCAAAAGACAACATTGGTCAAAAATTGGATAGAAGAGCTGATGACTGAGCTGCTGCTTTTAAGCTTCTTCTTAAAAGAAGCTTAAAAGATTTAGGACACTGTTGAAGGACTTGTGATGTAGAAATATTAACAGCCAAGCAGCAAGCTCAGAATAAAGCTCCTTCGTACCTGTACATCAACATCAGTGTCATCTTATCTCTCCTACCACCGATCCAGGTTATTCCCATATGTTATTATAATGACATTGTTTTTTTTTGTGAAAAACTCATTTGCTGTATTGTTTTAGAAATATAAAATACTCCTCTGGAGAGGAAAAAAGAAATGTTAGGGTTTCACATTGTTTTTTTCACCTGTCTGACCATCTGATAGTAGCTTGGATATGGTTTATTTTATTTAATATTGTTTATTTGACAACTTATCATTTTTATTTAAGAGATATTATATCTGTTATTGTTTTTGTTTTGTTTTTTCATTTTACTATGTTAAAACATTGGATTTGATCAAATAATTAATTTCTTATATTTATTTTAGTGATCTGGACAGTCTGCCATGGTTATACTGAAGGTGAGACACTGATTCTATCAAACCTTTTTCTTTTTGTATCTATATCATTCTTATTTTTGTCGAATCTCAAGGTCTCTTTTCTTTTGGGTTATGGTATAATGACTTTATTCTTGAGTCTGTTAGAAGATATCAAAGTAAATATTAGTATACCTGCATGTTACATGCAAACAATCAAGGTAATTCCTGCTATTTTTTTAATTTTTGTCAATATTCTTACAAAAAATGTGTATGTCAACAGTCTCTAAGCCAACAGTGATCCAACAGCCCAGTGGGTCTAACATATACAGAGGAGAAACAGTCACTCTGAGATGTGAGATCTATGAGGGTGGAGGAGCTCAGTGGAAGGGAGACCAACCAATGGATATACAAGATATTTTTTTGAAATTATTCACCCGTAATCCAGATGTATTTGAGAAATAGGACACATACAGGAATAAAACATTCCATTACATGTTTGAGAGCAGCAACATTTATTTGTAATAAATTCTACATGAATTAAGTCTGCCATTCAAAGTTTGCTCAACCATAACAACCAGTTATTCTTTCATCGTGAATGATTGAATTACTGAAAAGGCATTTCTAAAGATTGGTAATTGTGTTAAAAGAGCCTCCCACCAAAGTATGCAATAGTATGGTTACATTTTTTCAGTTTTTTTCTTACTTTTTCCTTTAAACCTAACAGCAGATAAACCCAGAGCCACACTGAGAGCAGAGAAAACAATCATACCACTAGGGGGCAGTGTTAGACTGACCTGCTCTGTGGATGGATCTGCTGACTGGAAGTTCGACTGGTTCAGAAATGGGAAACAATATGCTGTCCGGACCAGAGGAAACATTGAGCCATACAGAGTCATCAGTATCTCAGAGGGAGGTCTATACAGCTGCAGAGGAGGAAGAGGAGATCCAGTTTTTACAACAGAAACAAGCAAAGAAATCTCTATTAGGAAAACTGGTGAGTTTTGCACTTCATTCTAAACTAAAACAACAAAGTTGATCTAATTTTCGATTAAACCCCATTGATCTTACTTCCAATATTTATTTCAAGATCAAGCCTTTGATTGTTTTATTTCGCTATTTTGATGTTAAAATGTGGAATTACTAATTACCTTAATAATTTATGTATTACTGAAACAAAAACAAAACAAATAGAAAATATACTTGGAACACTTTAGTTTTTAGTTGAATTAAATTAAAATTGAAGGAATGTTTAAAGGGTCCAGCCACATATGACACACATACCTATGAAAGAAGAGAAAATCCATATAGTTGTGTTAAGCTAAAGCAAAATAAACCAGACATCAGTACTTATAGTCTTTATGTAGTTCTTTATGTAGTTATTTTTTAACCAGGCACTATCAGCAGACATAAACATTGTTTTATGCTGCTGCCATCTGCTGGCAGTATTCACTCATGCATCATTAAAGCAGTTTTAGCTCCCACTTGAGTGATCACCCATGTTCATATTGTATTCCAAGCAGGGCCGGTTCTAGCCCTTTGGTTGCCCTAGGTGAGATTGAGTTTTGCGCCCCCCCCCCACCCCCCATCACTTTTGCTGTGCGAAATACCAGTACTGTTTTCAGCATCTGTTTAGTGCTTCATTGAGTTGTGTTTACAGTTCCACAAAGAGTGCTGTGCGGTGAATTGTGCCTACAGTTGTGCAAAGTGTGTGTTACAAAATTGCAAATTGAGTGCAAAGCAGTGTTTGTTCTTTTAGTTTTGTGAACTCAGTGAGTGGATTTGCTATAAGTATTAATAGTTTTAGAAATTGTGCTATAAGAATCAAGGTTGTGTTTAAGCATTCAGAAAAAACTGTAACTTAGCATGGAGTGATGCATAGACAAATACCAGAATAGGTTTCAGTACCTTTTCTTTTTTATTATTTTAAATAATTTATTACACACTCAAAGTTAGGACTGTGCAAAAACACTTTTAACCATCTGTAAGGACACTTAGGTAAAGTATAACTAAAAAACTGGATTGAATCATTGAATGAATTTATTTCAGACAATTAACAAATTTAACACACATTAAACAAATATTAAATAAATCAATTTCAGAAATTACCAAATAACAATAAAAAATAATAAATTTAAGAAATTCTTCAACCAAGGACTACATAAAAAAGTAATTGATAAACATTAAATTAAATTTTCTGTTCCAGTTCAATTAAATCATTTCAACATAAATAGTGTAACACAAATAGAAATGAGATAAACACAATTTTCCTCTAAATAAAATATATCAGGTATATTTACCCTGATTTCTGACATTGATTAGTGATTAAAGAAAGGATTAACCCTCTACAAACAAAAGTGCTTTTATGAATACCATTACAAAATTAAAAGTTTGAAGTTGTTTTTTTTTTTTTTTTGTTCACATATTCTATGATGAACAGCCATAACTTCATATATTTTGATGATTATTTGTACATCCCTTTTGAATACTCAATGCAGATAATCACTGCAAAATATTTTATTTATATTAGTATCTTCTACCCATTCTCAAGCTAATAATATAGCACATAATTCTGCTGCATATATAATGAGAAAAAAATGATGTCAACATTAGGGATGGGGATCGTTAATATTTATTGATATCGATACCTTTATCGATACTCCTTATCGATCCGAGTCTTTATCGATGCACTATCTATACTTGTCTGTTATTTGGTGGAAAGACGATGCAACAAAATTTTTTTAACAGAACTGGTATTGCTTCTATTGCTTAACAAGTGAGCATAACAAAAACGTTTCTAGCCTTCAATAAACATGGCTAATGTAATAGGCCACTTCGAAATGACATAAAACTAACTAGAATATATTTTCACAATTGTTGGTTAATGTATTGTCTACTGTCACTTTTCATCATGTTTTTAGTGATTAGGAAAATATTTAACAAATAAATAATTGTATTTTAAATTAAATGTAATTTTTAATAAATGTTGGCATCAGTAGTTTAATTATATATTCTAAAATAATTAAAGCAATATACAACTGTTTTACTCACGTTTCTCGCCAAAAACAAAATTTCCCGTTTTCTTTACGTTACACTTGAACGCATCATGATAACCTAATTGGCGTTTTACTGAGCCAATCTGAACACATCATCACTCAGCACGTCTGAAACTTTATTTACTTTTCAAGCTAGCTTGTATGCTTCCGATTACAAGACGGATTTCACAATTAATATTTTTAACTGACCGGACAAGCTACAAAGTCTGTGTGCGCTTACCAGTGGTACTCTGAGTGGATGATTAAGACTGGCCCGACTGCGGCGGCAGGAGGAGGAGGAGGAGTCTTTTCCATTCAGCCATTCTCGCGTCGCGAGCAAAGTTAAGTGCCAGACTTCACTTGTTTTACTTTTAATATCTGTTTGCTTACAATTTCATTCCAAAATATTGGTGTACATGCTGCAGTGATTGACGTCACGACTTCCGGGTTGGAGGGCGCTTGAAAAGTGATCAGAATCTTTTCCGATTTTCTCTTAAATGTGAAAAAATAAATAAAAAAACGGTGGTATATTTATTTGTTCATATTTTTCTATTTATATATACGTAAGGTTAAGTCAAACTGATGGACGCTTCATAACCGGTTTAATTTGCTTTTTTTTTCTAATTCTATAATTAATGGGAAGTAAGCCTATGGGCGACGCTAAAGGGCGCCCCCAACACATTTGTCGCCCTAGGCAATTGCCTAGCTCGCCTATAGCAGTTGCCGGCCCTGATTCCAAGCACTACCTCTCTATATCGAAATGGGTTTCACTAGAGATTAATCAGAATGCTGCTATGGTGATACTACAGTACTGCAGGATTTTAATGCAAAATTATATGAAATCAATATCTTTTCATCAACACTTTAAACATTTAAAGGAGTCATAGAATGCAAAACCGAGTTTACATTGTCATAGATGAATAACGATAGTTCAGTGGGTGAAATGGACGTACAGAGAAGTTCAAACCCCATCGACACCTCCTTTCTCTGCAAATCTCACAATTCTAAACTTCCACCATAAAACAGGTGAATCCAAACAAAGCCCCCAATTGACGTCAACTCTGGGATGTTGCCTTATTAGGTTCTGGCCTGTACTTTTGTCATGCCACGAAATTTACATACAGACCAGCCCACTGGTTCACTGGCCCAAGAACATGAATAGAGGTCGCGAAAATGTAAGACACTAGATTAGCTGTTTAGCCTACAGTTGCGTTTACTTCTACAAGAATTACAAAGCAGCCAGTTTCTCTATTGAAAATAGATGCTGGGCCGCTGACTGGACCAGACCTCAACAGAGAGCCATGAGCCGCCCATCCTCACCCAGAGGAGGGGGGCTGGGGGCTGGCAAGGCAAGGGGTGGGGGGGGGGGGGGGTGTTTAGGGTGTCCAGGCTACTGTCACCAGGTCGGGTACATTCGCTCCCTGCCCCCGTCCGCCGGGATTCCCAGACCAGCCCCGGAGCTGACGGCTCGGTTTGAATGCCCGGTGTGTTTCGACTACTTGCTGCGCTGCAGTCGACCAAAATCTTGCACGATTTGGAAATTCCCTCCGGACATTATTTTAGCTATGAAACGTAGGACATGTCCAGAAAAAGGAGGACGTCTGGTCACGCTACCATATCAACAATTTGATGTTTCAGTGAGTGATTGCTTGTTGCTATAATGCGCCTTTGCTCAGCAGCTTTGCTCATTGTAAACCAACCAATCAGCGCACAGCTCATCTAAATATTCATGAACATACCGTAAAAGGAAGAAAGCCTGTTGTATCATTCAAGGACTTTTAACCAGGGTTGCTTTAGGGCTCATAGAACAGCAAATATGTCATTTTCAGCCCGACCAATGCTACACACCCTTTTCAGAGACCTTAAGGAGCAGCACCAAATACCCAATATAATCATTCTATGACCCCTTTAACATACACCAATGATGATTATTCTTATCCATTACCTAACAAAAGTGATGCCAAAGTATTCTCTGTTTCAGCTGTTGTGATATCTGAAGTGTCACAGTCTTGGTTCTGCTTTGTTTTCTTTCGAGTATTCAGTTTTACTTTGCTCCATGTTTCTAGTTTTAGTGGTTTAATTCTTATTTTGTTGTGATCTCTGGTTATTTTTCAGTATTCAGGTTTTTATTTTTTGCCCTCTGCTGCCCTCTTGTGTTAATCTCCTTTTCCCTAGCTCCTTTCCTGTCTGCTCTGTTCACACCTGCTCCCAATCTGCTCATTAGTCCTGTTCTTGTTCAGTCTCCTATAAATACACTGCTTATGCAGTTCTTCAGTGTTGGTTCCTCGTCTAACTTCGACCTCCACCATCTTACAGTGTCTTACCTTGTCATGATTGCTTTCCCCTGATGTCCCCATGGTTTCTGCTTTGTTTAACTTTTTTTCTTGTTGGATTTTTGGATTCCTGTCTCAGTCATTTGTTTACCTCTCATTAAATCTTCAAAAACTCACCTCTGCCTCCCTGCCTCTGCATTTGGGTCCTCAAACCTCGACCAAACCCTGACATGAAGGGATTAAACAAACATTCTTACAGTGTAATGTGTGTTGAAAACCTAAGCGCTTTGAATTTTAACAAGTCTTTTTATGAACTAAAATCTGTAATTCAATTATATAAAGATGATACTTCAAAGCACCATTCATGTTGTGTCCAGACCTTTAGACATAATGACTTTTCTATTTTAATATTGATACAGGAGTTTACAGCATCAACATATCTAACATATTTGATTCAAATTGTTGACTTATCTTGCCACAGTACATACATACTGTATACCTAATTTTATCCACATGTCAATTATTTAGAAAGTTTCAGTTTTATCCTATCCACCTCACCTGGTTTTCACTGAGGCAGGAGCTGAAGCTGCCAAAGTTTGTAAGATGATGGTGAGGCTGCACAGCAGAGTTTATGTCTATTAATCGGAATTGACAAGAAAATCTCTTTATGCTCAAAAAGAACAATGTCTAATGTTTAGGGTCTCCCCTATAGGCATAGAAGGTGATTAAGCCCCCGTTTATTTTTCTGTAAATCACATGTATTTACAATACATTTTAATCAGATCACATTTTTCCACATATAACCCTAAGATCACACTTACCCTAACCCTACAATAACCCTAACCCCTCACTTAACCCTGCAAAAAAAACAAAAAAAAAACAATGCAAATATTTTACTAACTTTTTTAATTTTTATATTGTTTTTCAGACTCTCATCCAGCTGCTTCTCTCTCAGTGACTCCGGACAGAGTTCAACATTTTATCTATCAGTCTGTCACTCTGAGCTGTCATGGGAACAACACTGAGTGGAGACTGAGGAGTTTTAGAGAAACAGGTGGACTACCACACATCCACTGCTCCAGCTGGGGCATAATGAGTGGATTCTCATATACTATAACCCCAGAATGGTCTCACAGTGGAGTGTACTGGTGTGAGTCTGGATCAGCAGATTTTAGCAACGCAGTCAACATCATTGTACAGGGTAGGTTATGATTTATATTTCCTTTCACCTTTTCCTGTGTTTCCACATACTGTAAAAGCTGCAGTTACTGTGAACATAACATTCAAATCAAGAGACTGATATGCTGTACTTGCTCTCCAAGAAAACTTAGAAGTAAATAAAAAAGGAGGTAAAAATATTTTCTTCCTTCAAAATCATTCAGCTCAGCTTCCTTCTTTCACTTTTCTGTTTTTCCAACATTTGGCTTCATGTGTTTAAAGGTATACTATGCAACCGGTGTTGATTTTCCAGCGAGGCTCCCCCCAGAGGGCGAAAGTAAAAGTGCACTGTCGTAAATATGCACAGCTGTTCTCCTGGTTTCTCCGTCAAGCCAGGCGCGGTTGTTTTGAGCTTAGCAGACAGGCGAACGCAACGAATGACTAATGCTGCGTTCACACCGCAGCTGGCGCGACAGAAGCAGCGAGTTTACATGCAAAGTCAATGGTTGACGCGCGTCAAGGCGCAGCAAAAGGTCCCGCGGCGCGTTTTGAGCAGCAGGCACAGCAAGTCTGAGCAGCTGAAGCAGCGCGTCGGGCGCGTTTAAGCATCTGACGCAGGGAGAGAGACACAGCGCTGATGATCACTCCTCTTAAACAGTTTATTGACACCTAAATTAACTTAAAATTCAGAAATCTGCCGGCAGAATATGCAGTTTGGATTATTTAGATGAAAAACACCTACCAGCTGCCGCGGTGAGGCGTGCTCCCGCGACTGGGGATGCATATTTCGGCAGGCATGCACTTTTGGGCATAACACCGGCCAGAGGCTGCTGATGAAGGGATCCCTACTCTCGGCGCACCACTGGTATGTGGGGGTCTGAGCTAGCCTGACGTAGTCCGACTCAATTCTAGTCAGAATATGAGTCTGATACTGCTCCATAGAGCTGTGATTATGGGGCGTGTTTCAAACGAACCAGGAAAAAAAAATGCCTCTGCACTCAATTGGATAGACCTACAACCAATAAGAGCAACGGAGTGCGTGACGTATGTTAAGCGAGGCATAGTTGTTGTCCACAAAAATCAAAGCGTGCAGTTTCACGCCTAGAATAAGAAGATGAGCCTTGATCGCGTTTCTCTGCTCCTCTTTTAAAATTAATTTGCTGTCGATATCTTCTAGAACAGACCTAATAGCAGAATCTACTCACCCAAACTCTCCAGCGGCAGCCATTGTTGTTGTCACCCAAGCGCGCTTTGGTCACGTGGTTGATTACGTTACTGTTGATCATCTGTCCATCATCGTATAAAGCCCGCCCTGACAATTTGATTGGATCGCCTGACAGTGGGCGATAATACTCGCGCTACTATGGAGCAGAGCCAGACCGAATTTCCCCGAACTCAAACCTTGTGGGCGGGACTAAGTTCGGACTGGGACCCAGGCTAGGTCTGAGCAGCTCCGACAGAAAAAATATTGAAGGCAAGATAATAATCTGAATGAACTGACGGCACTGATTACGTTTTCAGGTGGATTTTCTCACTTAAACACATATTAAAACTACTTTATTCCCACTGATCACAGCAAATATAGCTGCAAGGCAGAGAAAGGATAGTGAAGCTCCGCCCAACGCGCGTCAGACACACTTTTGCACCGCGCAGCCAGAGCAGCAAAGCTGCTTCAGGCGCGCGTCAGAACTAACTGGTACAAGCAGCAAAAATGAAGCAGCAGACGCGATTTTGCTGCTTTTGCTGCATGAACGTAGCATAACTGCACAAAGATCGCCACTGTGCTAGCAACGAGAATGCTTTTAACTGGGGGCGTGTAGCAGTTCTCACCGTAAAGCAAGACTAACTCTCGCGAGACTTCTGAGCCTGTGGGTGCGGGTCGGTGCTCCATTGCAAGTGCGGTATTTCCCCCACAGACCACCAGGGCGGCCGAGAATACCTTTGTTCAACCTGAAATGACTCATTTAGTCATCCAAAACGATATGGAACACATTAATTAACTGAAAAATGTTGCATAGTGTGCCTTTAAGTAAATGTTTGCTTCAAGGTAGTCTTGAAGCAAAAATAACAGATGAATCCTCTTCCTGTGGAACAGAGAACCTGAAACAGAGTTTATAATAGATGAACAGAGAATTCTTCGCTTTCTAGAATGAAGTTTCCTTTAAGTTTCTATCATCTAATAGGTTTTGTAACTCCAAAGGGACAAGACTGACTTGGCTTCCTTTAGACAGGCTCTTTTTTTTTCCCATGAAAACTATAGAGATCAAAGACAAAGCTTTAGATATAGATGCATTTACAGACAGTCAGGTGACACGTGCTTTAACAAAAATTATCTCTTGACTGCCTGAGGTCGTCCACTCTAAATTAAAATATCAAGTAAAACACCATAATTAATAAATTTACAAAATATTACAAACATAACTACAAAATACTTTGAACGCTACAGGAAACACGAGGCTGCTACACGTAGCTTTGTTCCAGACTTCTGCTGTTTCTCTGTGTATTCAAGTCTTGTAGCCTTTCAGATATACACAAATCTTGCGATAACTTAAAAAAAAAATAGTTTGATACTAAATTAAATAGAATCATAATACACAAATCTCAAAACCTGAATCAAACAACTTAAAAAACATTATCTTAACTATTAGAAAACAAACATACATTTTCCACAAAATAAATTATTTCACTGACACATATTTCTTTTTTTCATCACAAATGTTAAGGATCTACTGATTAATACCTGATAGCCATAGTTTTTATTTTACTTTATAGAAGATGTTTTTAAGATCTGATTCAGGTGAAGCAAAACCTGCCACCTGAGGAGTTCTTGTTTTGGAGCATTTACACACAAAGAAATATTTTCATCCCAAATCATCCAAATTATCATATATTTTGTACAGTTTTGGCCTATTTCCTTCTCAGATTGACTTTTTCTTTCTCTGATGGACATGTTTTAGACACTATATACTCCAGTTACTAATTATTTGATTGTTGGTTAACTGATGCTGTGATTTTGTTTAAGATTAGGAACTTAGATAGAGCAGAAAACAGTTTTCGATCCAGATGTCACACAAAACCTATAGTTTTCCAGGAGAATTTTAATAAAATTAAATAAAAACATGATAAGATGAAACCCTCCTTTCTAATCTTAACAGGAAAAATAAGTGGATTATAACCCCCACATTTTACCTTCAAATATTAAATCATTACCTGAAACATGAAGAGAATAATCCCAAATCTCAAGATCATAAATTATTCATTCCAATGTTTAATTATAGGGACCCTTTTTCGTAATGAGCTTAAATTCAGAACGATGAAGGATTTCTGTGAAACTGAGATTCTTGTATTGTTAGTAAAAGCTGCTCTGTCCATTAACTTGGTTTAACTACTAGTGATAAAAAGCTCATTTTCAAATATGCAGAAAATAATACACCAGCTGATTGTTGACCAAAACTTGATTATCTTGACTGTTTCACAGATAAACATTATAGTATTATCCTGGTGAGCCCCGTCCATCCTGTGACTGAGGGAGATCCTGTTACTCTGAGCTGCAGAGATAAAGAACAAAAACTTCTCTCCAATGTGTTTTTCTATCACAATAACAAACTGATCCATAATGACAGCAGAGAGGAGCTGAAGATCTCTGCTGTGTCAAAGTCAGATGAAGGTTTCTACAAGTGTGAACATTCAGGAAAGGAGTCACCACAGAGCTGGATGGCTGTTAGAGGTGAGAGGATGAAAACATTTAATGCAGTTGATTCACTAAAGCTTTGTTTTCAGGGAAAATTTAAATCCCCTGATTTTCTTGTAACTGTATTTATTAAGAGATGGGCACTATAAAACAAGCAAAAAAAAACTATAATAATAATGTATTCCTGTAACTACTGATAAACTAAATATATGGCAGGAAGAATATTGTGCTCAGGAATGAATGGCTGTCAGCGTGGTTGTTTTAAATAGGCACTGTTACAGTGTATTCTGTTCTTTAATTTATTGTCAGTGTATAATGTGCTTTCCTATCTTTAATTTTTCTTTGTTACAGTGACTCTGTCCAGTCCTGTTGACTCTTCATTTGCTGTGCTGATGATTGTTGGACCATTTATAGGAATAATTCTCATTATCCTGCTGCTGCTGTTGTGGTGCTACACACGGTCCAAAGGTGAGACGCTTCTTTCTCTCATACTGTGGTGGACTATGTCGTGAATTAAATACTTAAACAACTAAATAATTTAAATCTATTTCACTGCTTTGACAAAACTGAGAAAGGAAATAATTTGTATCACAATACAATAAATTCCCTCTTTTTGTCCACAGATTTCTGCTGCATCAGGTCAGTACATCAGTGTTCACTTTCCTCTGATCTTAACATTCATTGTCATCTATACTTTGAATTTAAGTTTAACTTTTAACATAATTTAGGTCAGAAAGCAGCAGTCAGAGCTCCACCACCAATCATGGAATCAACCAGACAGACAGCCAAGTTTACAGCTCTCTGCTGCACGGTTAGTAGCTTTGTTTTTTATTTAGACTTTGAAATAACTCCCTAAAATCTTTGATTTAATGAATATTTAAAACACCCATATTTGAATTTGTTCCGTGAATGAAGGAAAAGAAGTTATACCGGATTTACACCTGAATTTAGCTAAATTGAAATCTAAATATTGAGTATAAAATATAAAACATGTTACCTTTACTCTGACTTTGACCTTTTTTTGTTTTGCAGGTGATACTTCTGAGTATGAGTCAATCCAACGGGCCACAAACAAAGGTAAACTATATTTCTTGAAGCAGTAAGAGATGCAAAAACTGGCTGATTTCAGTTGACAGATTTTAATGCTTTGAAATATTATTTCTTTATTAAGTATTTCTTTAATAATTTCAAAGTTCTTACTTAATGAGCTTCAACATGAAAATAAAAGTTTCTCTAACACATTAAAAACATGAAGAGATGTATATTTTTAGATCTGAATACTTCTGCCGAGATCCTATCAAACACCTTGCAAGAAAGTTGAATTGTCGTGAGATATGTGAATTAAACTCATTGAAATACATCTTGCCAGGAGCAAACACGCCTTTGGTCTTAATACAGAATGTTTTTAGCCAATGAAATACGTATGACATGAAACATGTCAATCGGGGGCAGAAGGTTGAAGCCAAGAAATATGGATGTGTCCGTGTTAGCTGGAATACCCCACTGATCTCTTTATTCACTGAATACGAGTTGCTGTGAAGTCACCAGCCACCATATTGGTACTCCCTAGTTAGACCACTGATCTCTGTTTATTCATAGACATCAGTTAGTTCGACCAGTAAACAATAGATGCACTACAGCATTGAACAATGATGATTTTCTTATTTTGAGGGAGCTTAAAACTTTTAGAATAAAGATAAATTCATCACTTTTACACACACACTTGCTGTTTCATAGCATCAGTAGATTACTGTAATTTATGTAAAAAAATAGGCTCATCACATTGCATAGTCAGTATAAAGTCTATTATGTATATAAATCATCATACAAATCCACCACAACACACACTATCCGATGATGTGGCAATAGTGATAAATTGATTATTAACATGTATCGTATATATTGTGTATGTATTAATACTACCTACCTACCTAGTGTCGATGTGAAAATTGTTGCGTTTTCCCCCTGACCAGATTTGGTAAGAGTTTGATTATTCAGCTAACTCTGCCAGCTGTAAAACCAAACTAGAATTGTAATCACTCTCCCTCCCTTTTGCCAACACTTTTTATGGGAGCCCTTCTACATCTATACATATAGTTCCATTTGAATGCTACACAGTATGATTTGAGCTAATGCCAAGATAATAAAATAGTCCTTTAATAACAATATTTGTTTGCTTGTGAAAACCAGAATCAGCAGCTATGAGAAAAGATGTTTTAACATTTTTCACCTTTAGATATTCTTTTCTTTGTTATTTTTTAATCATTAACAGGGAGCCCTGATGACCCAGATGAGGATCCTGTTTACACTAATATTGAAGCAGAAACCACAGGTGGGTGCTTTCAGCTCCAACAGCAGTATTACTTAAAAAAAAAAAAGAAAAGGTGATTAGTTATGTTACTAGTTAGTTCTTAACAAAGTAACTAAGTTAGTAACCTAGTTACTGCATAATCATAGTAACAAGTTACTGGTAAAAGTACTTATGAAGTTACTTTTTATGATTAAACATGTTGAAGACTTTGAAAAAGTTTCCTGTTAACATTCATAATAACGCTTTTCCTTTCCTATCAATGAGCACAAAAATATTCAAAATATTGCAAGTCTTTTAAATGTTTGAAGAAATGTTCAATATTTTTATATCTTTTCTCTTCTTTACAGGAAGGTAGACTCCAGAAGCAGAACATGGAGCTGTTTATTCTATGAAACATCTGGAAAGCAATAACAGACATACACTAATGTTTGAACAACTATAAACATTTTTTTGTGGATTTTAATACTTGTCACATAAAAATGTGTTTATTTCAGATATTTTATCTTAGTATCAGCTTTTCAATTAAATGACGAAACATCAAGATCAACAACAGTCATCAGTATACACTTTATTTTTTAAGTAGACATATATTATCAAACATTTAACTTGGATATAAATATATTGCTTTGTTTTGCTTTTGTATTTTTTCTTTTCAGCCATTTTCATCTTCAAAATCTGTTTTTACCAGGACACTTTTTGTTGTCTACTAATCAGCACCCCAACTCTTTAACCCAATAAAAACAAACTGAATGTATATCTATGCAAAATTAGATTTTATGTAAATAAATTATGGTGAGGTTGCAGCTCTTTAAGATTTTAACAGAATAATGATCATTTTGTTGTTTACTATGTTTATTGTGATGTGTTACAGTCAGCAGGTAGTATGTAAATAAGTGAATGTTTAATGTTTTGTGTTTTACATGCTAACCAAAAATGTATTTAGAAATATTTCCTTTTTATTAAAGGAGAAGTTCGGTTTTTTACACTTTAAGCCCATTTTCTGTAGTGTCCAGGATGAAATCGAATGATCGACACCAAAAGTTTGACAATTGCTCCTGTCTCTGCTTTTTGGCTCATTTAGAATCCACCCCTGGCTGCTTTAGAATGGCTTCCATTGTGCATGTCCGATAATGTCCTTAAAACAACCTTAAACGTTCTTTTTTTTTAAATATGCTACTCACCGGGTCGTCAGCGCTGTTCAATGACGTTCCAAAAAAAGTTTCGTAAAGAAAAAACGTTCCTGTAGTGTTTTATTTAGCATTTTGTAAATCCCATTGAGTTCTGTTGGAATAGTCAATATTCCCCTGCCACCGGAAACGGAAATGGGGCCTGTTTACACAGTTGAAGTCTTTTCGCTTCACTCTGTGTACTCCGACGTTGAGAATCAAGAATCCACCTTTCGTATTCCATTTTCAGAGTTTTTTAAAGTGTTTAACAGAGACGTTAGCACCTCGACGTCGGAGTACGCAGAGTGAAGCGAAAAGACTACAACTGTGTAAACAGGCCCCATTTCCGTTTCCGGTGGCAGCGGAATATTGACTATTCCTACAGAACTCAATGGGATTTACAAAATGCTAAATAAAACACTACAGGAACGTTTTTTCTTCACGAAACTTTTTTTGGAACGTCATTGAACAGCGCTGACGACCCGGTGAGTAGCATATTTAAAAAAAAGAAAGTTTAAGGTTGTTTTAAGGACATTATCGGACATGCTCTATGCAAGCCATTCTGGAGCAGCCAGGGGGTGATTCTAAATGAGCCAAAAAGCAGAGACAGGAGCAATTGTCAAACTTTTGGTGTCGATCATTCGATTTCATCCTGGACACTACAGAAAATGGGCTTAAAGTGTAAAAAACCGAACTTCTCCTTTAAAAAATGAAAACCCTTCTTTTGTTGTTCCTAATAATTTTTTTATATGTCCCCATTGTTATTTTGTATATTTATATATATTAAAGAGCTTCAACTCTTTGCAATTGACTTAGACTAAGACAAACTTTGTCATTTTTTGTACACAGAGTGTATGCAAAATGAAATTTCGTTTTGTACAGGTCTCAGGACATTTGCGTTTGTTAAAGAGCAGCAGTAATGTAGTATCAAATGTAAACATAGGGAGAAAAAAAAAAAACATGGTGCAAAGAAATGCATTGATATGATCAGTTTGATGCAGAGACTGTGATATTATTTACAGTTGCGTTATTTTTTCAACATTCAGCTTTTTTCCAGTTTTTCTCTTTTTTTTTATTATTTTTTTCAACATTGAGCTGTCTTATGGTAGTAGAGAAGAAGCTGTTTTGGAATCTGCTGGACCTGCACTGAATGCTGTGAACCCTCTTCCCATGTGCCATGACCCTAATCTTGAGCTTCCTCCACAGGTTTTCTATCACAGAAATGCATCAGTACACTGCCAGATGTGGCAGGGGGAGGACATTTTCAATAAAAGATGGAAAAAGGTAAACAGTCATCAATAATCAGGAAAGAGATTAGATCAGTGACATAATAATTGTTGTGTCAGGCTCGAAACCTTGGACCCAATAATCAAACAGACAGATCTGGATGAGTTCTAACAGTCTTTATTAATTAACTGCATGCGGCTGCTCGTCAGCTGGAGTGGATAAACCGGATCCTCTGTGGAAACAGAAACTCAGGTCAGTGAATAAGAATAAATAGCTGGTAACGACTAAGAGCTATGGTCACTGACCTGGTTCAGAGTTCAGTCCCAGAGGGATGTGAGGAATCCGGGAAGGTGATTGTCCTCCGCTTGCGGCAGGTGCCACCCCCTGAGCTTTGTGAGATGAGCAGAGATGAGCGGAGCTGATGCCAAGCAACGCCGGGGAGCAGTTGTGTCCAGAAAGAGAAATCGAACCGAAGTCATAACAGAACCAAGTTCATAAACCACAAGATCTGAGAGCCGATGACGTACCGATGAGGGAATCCAAGCCATGGTCAGGAAATCAGTCCAGGTTCGGTAGCAAGTTAAATCCAGGAAACAGTCCAGAACTGATCAGACTAATAGAGCAGACAGGGGAAAATTCGGGATCCACAAGACAGAAACTAGTCACAATCAGAATAAACAGAATTATGATCAAACTCTGCAGTTACTCTCACCAAACAGCTAGAATAGCTGCGTCCCCAGGTTCACTACCAATCACATTGCGAAGTTTGCAGACGTGGACCTGGACTACCGAGAGGAGGTGGAGCAGCTGGTGGACTGGTACAAAGAAAACAGCCTGATCCTGAACATGGAAAAGACGAAGGAGATCATATTGGCCTTCCGGAAGAACCGGCCTAACCACACTCCACTGTTCATCAACAGCTCAGCTGTAGAGGTGATCAGCAGCACCAAATACCTTGGGGTGCACATCACAGACAACCTCACCTGGACTGTAAACACCACTTCACTGGTCAAAAGGGCACAGAAGCGCTTGTACTTCCTGCGGAGGAGGAGGAGAGCCCACCTGCCCCCACACATCCTCACATGCTTCTACAGCAGCACCACAGAGAGCGTTCTGACCAGCTGTCTCACTGTGTGGTGTGATGGCTGCAGCGTCTCAGACTAGAAGAAGAGTGGTGAGAATAGCAGAGATAATCATCAGGCTCCTATTCCTACCATGAAAGACATTTCATCCCAGCACTGCATAGCATAACATCCCAAGCCCATAACATCATCAGCGGCCCCTCACACCCTCACCATGGACTGTTATCAATGCTGCCCTCTGGGAAGAGGCTTCACAGCATTGATGCAGGTTTGACAGACTCTGTAACAGCTTCTTCCCCACTGCCATCAGACTGCTGAACTGTTAAAAAAAACTGTAAATCAAGTCACAGACTTTATTTCAGGAGGGCTACTGGAGAGTGCCCCTCCTGGGGACTCCCTTGTTCTTCAGTGAGACCTGAGCAGGCGTGGTTGGAAGGAACGGCCCAAGTGACCTGAACTCGAGTGGTATTCTGTTTTTGGACTTCTGTGCTCATCATTAATTGTCCATAATGAACACCATGTTGAAGCATAATGTGGTAATGTGGCTTTTTTTTCTTTTTGAAGTTAATTTCATGTCTTATTTTTCTAATTTGGATTTTTTAAATTTTGTTTTAAGGTGACATTACCACTCATACCCGGACACACCCACAGCAGCGGCACAGGTGTTTTCCATCAGCCAAGCAGCGTGCAGACTGGGGCATTGGTGATAAACAGGCAGCTGTGTGGTTGAAGGGATGGATGCCGGACAGGGGGGAAGGTCTGGCAGAGTCCCCCATGATAAGGAGCTTTAACTCCCCTCTCCGGGAGAGCTTCGAACACTTTCCGAGGGGGGGGACATTGAGTCTGAGTGGACCATGTTCCGTGCCTCTGTTGTTGAGGCAGCTAGTCAGAGCTGTGGCTGCAAGGTTGTCGGTGCATCTCCCGGCGGCAACCCTCGAAAATGCTGGTGGACACCAGCGGTGAGGGAAGCTGCCAAGATGAAGAAGGAGTCCTATTGAGCTTCATTGACCTGTGGGACTCCAGAAGCAGCTGATATGTACCGACAGTTAAGGCTACAGGTGGCTCGGCTGATTACTGAAGAAAAAACTCAGGTGTGGGATGAGTACAGATAGGCCATGGAGAAAGACTACCATACAGCCTCGAAGCGATTCTGGTCCACAATCTGGCATCTCAGAAGAGGGAAACAGTGCAGTACCAACACTATTTATATTGGGGGTTGTTTGCTGCTGACCTCAAATCGGGATGTTGTATATCCGTGGGTGGAGTACTTCGAAGACCTCCTTAATCCCACTAATACATCTTCCATTAAGGAAGCAGAGCCTGGGGGCTCTGGGTCAAGTTATCCCATTTCTGGTGCTGAGGTCACTGAGGTGGTTAAAAAGTACAGGACACAAGGTGTCTGGCCAGGACAGGAACTGGGTGCTAAAACGATTGATTGATCGATGACGGATATTTTACAAAACTCCTCATCCCTCATCTGTTGTATCAGAGTGGATGTACCACCAAGGCTCAGCTACATTTTACACTCAGAGCTCATTTCAAAGAGGGATGCAGTCATTTTTGCCGGCAAAAATGGACTACGGTTCCTGAGACTGCACCACATGTAACGTGATATCCAGCCAGAATTTTAGGTCTGTCTGTTGCATCCAGACTGAGGTTCAGGAAAAGAGAGAGACAAAGATTTTTCTTACTGGATGAAAAGCACCACGGATGCATGATCCAGGATGTGATACCAGAGGGACAGGCTGCATAAAAAAAAAGCCGTCAGTCGGTATTGCTCTATACGCGTCCATCCATCCATCCTTCCTTCTTATCCTTCCAGGTTGTAGCAGGCCTGGTTTCTATTTTTAGCAGTTATTAACTTGATGCAGGCTTTCTTGATCAGGTTCCAACAATCAAGGCAGGAATAGACAAACTTTAGAGGCTAAGTTGGTGACATACTGTAGGGGATAAAATAATCTTTCTTTTTTCCTGTGTCAGTCCTTTGTTTTTCTCTGGGCACCATGTGACTCGGTGATAGAGCAGCTCCATCATATTCAGAGGCTCCTGACAGACACTATAGCTGTTTCATGTAATTTATCAACATATAAACAAGTTTATATGTTGATGTTTTATAGTAAAAACATGTTTTTCAAAGTACTAAATGTTCCAGCCTTTCTTATTTCAATTTGCTTTAACAAGGCTCTTATCCTGCAATTCAGATTTTTTTTCTTTTTTTACTACAAAAAAAAAAAAACATTTTTTAAATAATTTTAAATAATGATGGTCTGTTTTCCATTTGTTTCCACCAGCATATAAATCCACAGCCTCACTGACAGCAGGTGATGAAATAATACCACTAGGGGGCAGTGTAACACTGACCTGCTCTGTGTCCAGCTCTACTGGCTGGAAGTTTGACTGGTTCAGACAGAAGTCAGAGTCTTCTGGAGCTCAGCTCATCAGAAACAATGAACAGATGGAGTCATCAGCATCTCAGAGGGAGGTCTATACAGCTGCAGAGGAGGAAGAGAAGGAAAACGAGGTGTAGTTTTCTTCACTGAAAAAAGCTGTGAGGTCACTATATATAAAACTGGTGAATTTAGTTCTGTGTTGTGGAAAAAAAAAAGATATTTAATCATTAATTCTGTTTTTCAGCCATGTTGATAATACCAGTTTATTGAGAACTAAAATCAGTGAGACAATAATTATTTGTCTTTAGCTTAATTTCATGATGATGCTTTAAAGAAAAATATTTGTTCCTGCTCATGTGATAAACAGATGTTTAAACAATGTTTTTTTTTTCAATGTTGATTACTGTTTAAAGGGCTTTATGTCAGTAATGTCTGCCTGATGGAATATTTTGGTGTTTTTCATATATGTTAACAGTTCCTGTTATACCCACTGTGATCCTTCAACCCAACTGGCCTCAGATATTCAGAGGAGAGACAGTCACTCTGAGATGTGAGATCCATGGAGGTGGAGGAGCTCAGTGGACGTATGAATGGAGACCAACCAGCAGAAACTCTCCAACATCCAGTGAATACAGGATCACTGCAGCTGACAGAGGAGAATATAGATGCAGAGGAAGAACAGATGTCTTTACAATAACAGAGTGGGGAGTCCTTAGGTTAGATGTGTCAGGTGAGTTTTTATCTTTCACCCATGTATACATTTCATTAGGGATTTGAACATATTTAATATGAAAAATATTTTCCTTAAGACTCCTCTATAGGTGAAAATAAGCTAAGCATTAATAAAACATGACAATATTTGCCCATCACATTTATATTTAAAAGCAGGATCTGCTTCTAAGCTCAAAAACATGTTTCATGTTTACATGAAACATTAAGCAGCAGCTGAAACAAAATGCTGAACATCGCTGCAAACTTGAAAGGAACAAAGATATGTAAATAAAGTTTAGGAATGATTATAAAGAATAAAAACATTAAAAGATACAAGATCAAAGTTAGTGTTACTATTGGTAAAAAACAAAAAATAAATATAGTAATTTTTGTATGTTATAAAAGCAGGCAGTAAATGAGCCTCTCAATGTGCAGGACTAGTTTATTCCTAAATGAGAAGCAGCAATAGAGGCTTTGCTCTGATCGTCCTCTTAGACCTTGGTTCCTGCAGGAGCTGCTGTTCAGCCGACCTGAGGGGCTGAGAAGGATGGTAGGGATGAAGAAGCTCACAGAGCTACTGTAGGGCAAGGTCATTCAAATATTTTAAAATAAAAATAAGAATTTTAGAATGAACTCTAAAATGCACTGAACAGGTCATGTGTTCTGTTTTTGGAGAACCAGTTAAAAGACTAACAGCAACTTTTTTAACCAGATACAGATGAGAGAGCAAAGACTGACTCACTCGACCATTGAGTCCATAGGAGAAATCAAAGCAGGATGAAATAAAAGCATTGATTACTCTTTCAAAGGTTTGCCTTGATAGAAAAGATTTAAATTTTTCCAATCCAATTTACCCCAAATCAACTTCTGTTTAGCAAATAAACTGCATTCATAGATGTCTTATAGTGCTGTTTACATGTCCTGGGTGTAGACATGTAGACTACATGTCCATGTTGCCAATTTACTTCACATTTCTCTCAAACCTTCTTTTGTGTCTAACACTGTCTGTTTGGCGTCCTCTTCAGGTTAAAATGGGGTCACTGCATCTAATTTGTTAGTGTTGGCTTCCCAGATATTGGCTCTGTTCGAAGACCTGCTGCATCCTCCAAGGACGCGGTCTACCTAGACTGGATCCTTCGAAGTCCGTGAAAATAAGGACACCGGAAGTGTTTTGGCTGTGAATTCGAACAAGTCTACCCTTCGGCGGGTTTTACCGCCATATGCTCTGTTGCTTAGCAACCGTGAACGTTGACACAAAAAGCAGGAAAAGAATGAATACCGAAGTTTTCAAAACTGTTCGTTTATTTATTTATTTTTTATTATAAAGTGAACAAAGACTACACTCAGAAGAATACAGAGTTGAATAAAGGAGCCAACCACTGGGAGCAGGAACAAATAAAAGCAAATGTAATGATAGAAACCTTGGTCATTTAAATAACATGCTGCTGTCAATTTGCACATTTCTGATGTTGCTGCTATTTTAAAATATCCATTACTTTAAAAATGTCCATAGCTGCATATTGGTTATGTATTCTCCAGTTTTATATTGTTAGAACAATTTATAGAACTGTATTGTTTAGATTTTAACTCTTCCATATTATGTTATTCTTATACATTTTTCTAAGGTCCACATTTGTTTGACCATTTTCAATAATCTTTCTGCTGCTGTAAATTTGCCCATTGTGGGTCAATAAAGGGATTTTCTATTGTATAAAAGGGGTAGAAAGATATAAGCACATCTAAACAATGTATGTATAAAAATATATCTGCAAAATCTCTAATATTCAACAACAAAAAATACTTAGTTAAGCATGTTGTGCAAAACAGCAATAAAAAAATTAAACTTGTATCAGATTTATAGTCCCTACACTGCAGATCTATTAGAATCTGTCTTTAAATTACAGCCAAATCCATTTACACAGTAACAGATAAAAACCTTTAGATAAACTAAACATTACCGCCGCTTATCTGACTCTATAACCATTAAAACATCTATTTTTATTAATTTCAGACGGAACTATTCACTGACTTGTATTATATTAAAACTTCAAATTTTCCCCACTGTTCGGCGCCAAGTAACCTTTCCTCTGATCACAGAGCAAATCCCGGCTTGCTTGGTCTCGCAATGAATCCTGGGTGAACCAAGGATACCGAGGATACATCGGACCCTTCCTTCAAATCAGGCAAAAAGAAGGACGCATTTTAAGGCCGCATAACGAGGACTCTTGGAATCCGACCAGACCTCAGCGCCACGCTATGACGTAATCGTCCTTCGAATCTGGCCTTCTAAGGATGCCTCCTAGGTTTTCGAACAGAGCTACTGGGACCTCTCCCAGATAAACTGCAGCTCCACCCTAGGCAGCTACTCTCTGCTTACTTATTCCTCCTTCAGAATAGTTCACTTAGGAACCTTCAATAAATTTAAGGAACTAAACACTCTTGGAAAAAACAAAATTTTTATTTTTGATAACTTTGGAACAAGAGACATAAAGTTAATGTTAAATCATATTCTTTAAGCCTAGAACAATGAGGCCCACTGCATCTGTTCAATTTTAATACATTTTCTATTTTTTGTTTTTATCTCTTAACTGAAAATGAAAATACATCCTATTTTTTCCTTTAAAATTTTAAAAGAATATGTATTAAACTCAGATAAAAAGAAGTCTGAATGTTGCTGTCAGTCTAGTTTTATAATTTGAAATCAGTTCTGTGTCAGTCGGTCAATTAATCTAAACTGGTGCAGTTTGTAGCCCTGATACCTTGAAGGAAAAAGGTCCTGGGTTCAATTCGTGGACTAGGGTCTTTCTGCACGTTTGCTTGTTCTCCCTGTGCTTTTGTGGGTTCTCTTTGGGTACTCCAGCTTTCTCCCACAGTCCAACAACATGACTGTTAGGTTAACTGGAGTCTCTAATTTGCCCTTAGGTGTGAAAGTGTGTCTCTGTGTTGCCCTGTGATGGACTGGTGACCTTTCCAGGGTTTACCCTGCCTTTCATCCATAGTCCCACTGTAACCATGATGGAGTAAGAGAGAGAAGATGGATGGATGGATGGATGGATGGATGGATGGATGGATGGATGGATGGATGGATGGATGGATGGATTAAAATTGAAGTCAATAGTGTCAAAGGCAGCAGTTAGAGACACAATCAGAAATTCTGCTCTGATATCACAAATCTGTTATTCTCCTCGGATTCTAATTTCTGATGACTTAGAAATATTTTCATTTATATAATTATTGCAAAGTGGAGATACAATACAGAATATTTGGAATTTGTCACAAAAGATCACAAAGTGTTAGAAGATAAACATGTACTGAACTTAAACAGTTTATATTCTGGAGCTTAGAAGATAACTTGGAATTTAGGTTTATTCTGTGAATCAACATTATGTGAAACAAGTCATGAAGTGTGCTTCAAATAGAATTGAATAGAATAGAAAATCCCTTTATTGTCCCACAATTGGTAAATTCTGGTTTTTACTGCAGCAAGAAGATTATATATTAAAAAAAATGGTCCCACAATTGTAGTCCTTACAAAAAATTTATAAGATAACATAATAGTGAAGAGTTAAAAGATAAGCAATAAAATACTGTACTGTAAAGTGTTTTAACTAATATAAAAACTGTACACCTGGAGAATAAATAACAAATATACAGTTATGAATATTTTTACAGTAGATAATTGAAAATAGCAGCAACATCAAAGATGTGCAAATAAATACAAAATAAATAAAAACATAAAACATATATACAATAAAACAATAGTATAAGACTAGCAAAAACAATAAAAAGATTATAGCATTAAACTTGTATTAAAACCTGCCTGATAATACTGCTCAACTGGAACAAAAAGGCGATTTAAAATAATTGTATTGTTCACCTTTTCCCTGAGTCCTGGTTGTTTATTGTCATGTGTATACTGTATATATTGTGAAGCCTCTAAAAGTTGTGGTAAGAAAAACAACTGAGATAAAAAAATAACACAACTTTAGTAGATTTGATTGGTGATTGGACTTCTTCTTTATTCTAGGGAATAAACACCCTGACAAAATGATCAGTAATGAAAATCTAAGTCTAAAATGTTGAATCAATCAGCTAATATTTCTCCCACCTCTCCTAAACATGAAGGTAAAGAACTTTACATTAATCAAACAAAGGATAAGAATAAAATAGAAGAAACTATAATAGATCATGACTGGCTCTGACCATCTTTGTCTCCATCATGGCTGAGTCCTGGAGCCTCAGTGACTCCAAGCTGTGGGGGGTTGGAGCATCCATCTGCAGGATGGAGGTTCTTCTGGTATAAAGTGGTTCCAGCAAAATCCAGCAGCTCCTACAGCTTAGAGCTGCTGACTGGCAGAACCAACTGGATTGAACAGAACTCCTACCTCATTAATGGACAGAATCACACAGCAGGATATGTGTGCAGAGCAGGAAGAGGAGAACATTTGAATTGAGAAAGCTTCCTGGAGAGGTGGCGAAACGTCTTCAAATCTTGAAAACCAAGTCCAGTGGATATTTTTTGAATTTTTACGGAATGACTATGACCTGGATGACTGAGAACCTTCATCAGCATGAAGAGGAGAACCAGTGTTTTACACTAAATACAGTAAAGCAAAGTTTGTCTGGTCTGCTGGTCAGTTTATCTCTGTTCATTCAAGGATCCTTGTGTTTTAAATTTTTATTATTTTTCAACAATTTGCATTGCACCCATAATGCTGTCAATTATATTTCCAATCAGTTCAGGTTTGTCAGAGTTTATCTGAAGTCTCCTTCAGGTTTTATCGGCTTCTTCTCATCTACCTGCAGTCCATCAGTTTAAGTCTGAGTGTATGTCTACGTTCAGGGGCTGCATTGATTGAAGGCAGCCATTCTAGGCTGAGTCTGTTCTTTTACCAAAGATTCCTTTGAGTCATAGCTTATCCCATGATTCCTTGCAAATTAAAGTGGGTTAGTCAGCCGGGGGCAGCAATAGCAGACGGACAAGGTGGACAACAGTTGCAAAAACTGTGAAAAACCCGAAAAAATGCTTTCCATCTGCCAAGAAGAACTTTTCAGACATTTTTAGGGGGAATGTAGCTTAACCTCAGCTGAGAAAAAAGTCCAGATCAAGTGTGAAAAGCAGAACAAAATGTTTGATGCCAAGAGGGAAACAGCTGAGTAGCACTTAGAATAAATATGAACTTTGGTTTTCACTGAGGCAGGAGCTGAAGCTGCCAGAGTTTGTTAGATGATGGTGAGGCTGAACAGCAGAGTTTATGTCTATTGATCACAATTGGTAAGAAAATCTCTTCATGCTTAAAAATAACAAAGTAAACACTATCAGGATGAATGTTTGGTATCTATTGCTTTGTTTTAACATGAATATCTGAGGTTTAGGGTCTTTGCTAAAGATGGTGATTAGGCCCCTTTGATGTTTATTTTTCTGTAAATCACATCTTTTTACAATCCCATTAAAATTAGAGCACATTTTTCAACATAACTGTTAAAAAGACGTAACACTAATAATTTATTATCATTATATTTTTATCGTGCTTTCCAGACTTTCATCCAGCTTCTTCTCTTTTAGTGACTCCAGACAAAGTTCAACATTTTATCAGTCAGTCTGTCACTCTGAGCTGTAGTGGGAACAACACTGAGTGGAGACTGAGGAGGTTTACAGAAACAGGTGGACTATCAGACATTCACTGCTCCAACTGGGGGACAATGACTGGATCCTCATGTACTATAAACACAGACTGGTCTCACAGTGGAGTGTACTGGTGTGAGTCTGGATCAGGAGATTTTAGCAACGCAGTCAACATCACTGTACAGGGTAGGTTATGATTTATATTTCCTTTCATCTTTTCCTGTGTTTTCACATACTGTAAAAGCTGCAGATACTGTGAACATAACATTAATATCCAGAGACTGATATGTTGTATTTGCTCTCCAAGAAAACTTAGAAGTAAATAACAAAGGTACTAAAATATTTTCTTCTTTCAAAATCATTCAGCTTAGCTTCCTTCTTTCACTTTTCTGTTTTTTCATGGCTTTGTGTGTAAGTAAATGTTTGCTCCAAAGTAGTTTTTAGCATAAATGACAGATACATCTTCTCCCTGTGGAACAGAGAACCTGAAATACAGTTTATAATAGATCAATAGAGGAAAAAAAAGATTTATTGCAACTTTTTTAAAACAAATAACACTTCACAGAAAATGAAAACATCATCTCTCACAATCCATTTCTTTTAGAATTAGTTTAATTTAAAGCTACAGTGTGTAATTTTCAGCGACATCTAACGTCCAGACTGCAGACCGCAGCAACATGAACGTCTCCCCCCCACCGCTTCTCCCCCCCAACAGTACGGCGAGCATTACGGGACAAAATGTCTTCCACGACGGCCGCATCACCTACCTTCTCAAGTGATGAGGTTTGTTTACATAGATAATTTTACAGATAGCATTTCATTAGTCTGTGTAGGGTATAGATTTCATGTAGACTTAAGATAATAAATATACCCGTTATTTTTTCTACATCGTTGTGACGTTTTGGTGAGCTGCTTTGCATGGTGAAATAAACAGACGAAGTAATTGTAGTCATTAGTTTAACAGCGAGATTGTGTTCGCTGGAAGAATATATATTCCCCGTTTACAGAGTCCAAGTCTTGTTTGTGGCACGGGGGTTACAAGGCGAGGAAGAGGGCAGAGACTAGAGCAGAGGAGGAAAGGCTTGAAGGAGCCGGAGAGAAGTAACCGAGGTATATATCCGTAGCTCGCTAATATGCAGCTTCATATATCTGTCTCTCTCACACACGCCACTATCAGCTGTGGTAATTTTATGAAGCTGTGGCCTTATCTAGGTAATGCTACCAGACATCTTGACAACAGTTTGGTTGAAACAGGATGTGGGGGTGGGGTATTACGTGTATAAAAAGACAATTGTGTGTGTAGGATTAATTACCTGTCCAACAGAAAACTGGCAACTTGAGCGTCACTTTGAAAACCTTTTTCCTCCATCAGTGACTTCCATCGTGTAAATGCCGTGCCAATGTTGATCCGTGTTTTTTGCCGTTTCTTGTCACGCTTGCGTTTATTCTCGTCGTGTTTCCGCTTCTTAGATGACGGGGGTTCGGTGTCCGCCGCTTTTCGTTGTGATACAGAGTAGGCATGATCCTCCATTCGTCTGATGTTTGGCCACACAGTGCCAAACAGTTTGCAAAGTCACTCACGCCTGCCGCCTTGTTCACCTTTCTTGTTACTGAAGCGCAGTGTACCTGCTTCTTCTTCTTCTTTGGTTTCAGGCAGACTAAACGCTTCTCAGGCATAATACTGCCATCTACTGTTCAGTACCGTCTCAGTTCATCTCTCTCAACTTGCCGTAGTTATTTTCGAGCGTAATGGGAGATCTTGCAATCGCTAGTTTGTTGCCTCTGCGCTTGCCGTAGCGCAAAGATGTCTGCCTCCATGGCTGCGAGACCCGCTCCTATGTAATTATAAATAACGAATTCTAAGGCAACGCAAATATTATGGTTAAAAGGCTGAGCTCATAGGTGATGATAAATAACATAGTTATGTATAATATATTCAATTTCTGACTTTATATCCCTGTAATTATTACACAATGTAGCTTTAAACTTCAATGTTGTCTCACCTGTTCCCTTTATTTATTACTTTTTATAGATTATTACTGTTTCTTTAATATAGAAAATGTGAAAAATACGTGAAAAGAAATGCCTAAATTTTACCTTCAAACTTTAAATCATCTCATCTTTACTATTACTGAAAACGTCTAGTGATCGATTAAAAGAATGTAAATTATAAATGATTAAGAACAATGAATGATTTCTGAAAATATATTCTTAGTAGATCTTTAGAAAAAGGATGTCGGTCAGTTTAACTTCAAGTGATAAATAACTTAGAACTACTTTCTAAGCCCTAAACCTAAACATAAGCAAAGATTGCAACCAAAACCTGATATTCTGACTGTTTCACAGATGAAAATAACGGTATCATCCTGTTGAGCCCCGTCCATCCTGTGACTGAGGGAGATCCTGTTACTCTGAGCTGCAGAGATAAAGAACAAAAACTTCTCTCCAATGTGTTTTTCTATCACAATAACAAACTGATCCACAATGACAGCAGAGAGGAGCTGAAGATCTCTGCAGTGTTAAAGTCAGATGAAGGTTTCTACAAGTGTGAACATTTAGGAAAGGAGTCACCACAGAGCTGGATGGCTGTTAGAGGTGAGAGGATGAAAACACTTGATGGATTTTTTTTTTACTGAGGATGTTTATGAGAGATGATGTTTGTGATGTCTCACAATCTGCACATAAATAAAACCCATTCCATTTCCATTTTCCTTATTCCCAGTAACTTCATCCAGTCCTGTCAGCTCTTCATTTCTTTTGCTGCTGACTGTTGGACCAGTTTTTGGAATCCTTCTCCTTATTCTCCCACTTATGTTGTGGCGCTGCAGATGTTCCAAAGGTCAGATCACGTTCTATCAGATTGTTCATTTAAACAAATTTAATTTGCATGTTAACTTAACAGTTAACATGCAAATATCCAGAAAAAACAACCAAAGCAGCTACAGTAAAGCACAATATACTGTAGACAAATAAAATATGGAATCCAATTTAAATATACAGAAAAATATTTGATCTTCTGCTTGATATATTTTTGCTTTGAATAATTTTGCTTCATAAATGCATGGCTTCAATAGATATTAGAGTACTGTACAAATAGCATTTCTTTAAAATAGAACCAACAACAGCCACATTATCTTTAATGTTAAAAAGCTGGTGTTTTATGCTTTGTTGAATTAATCTATTTATACTGCAATATTTTCTTTACAGTAGACAATGTCCTTTATGCATCAGTCAAACCTTCTGGAGTCACTGGATCTGGTAAAGTACATCTATTCAAATCAGAAACAGTCTCAATAACTGTTTACAGAATAACTAATCTAATTTCTCTAAAATCAGGACATAATTCTGCTGCAGAGGAACCCACAGAAATCACATACTCCGTTATTCCATTAAAAAAACTTAGAAAAAAGAGTGAGTTCTAAACAAACATTTTACAACACAAAACAATAACTCATTGATTTCAGACTTCATGTTTTTTTTTGTTGATCATCTGATGAACTCAACAGACAGACCTCGTGAATCAGAGGATATCGTTATTTACTCTGAGGTGAAACCAGGAGTTGCAGGTACAGTCAGTCTTTATAGTCTTTATATCTATCTATCTATCTATCTATCTATCTATCTATCTATCTATCTATCTATCTATCTATCTATCTAGTTTTTCTACACTTAAGTACTCTCTGTATAAAATTACAGTTTTCTTGACACATAACAGAAAAACAATAGAAATTTGTATGTTTTTTAGAGGAGATAAAAAATATACATGGAGCAACAGGGATTTTTATAAAAATGTCCTCAATAATCATTTGAGTAAGTTTAAACTTGCAGTAATCGTTCCTTTTGATAGTTTCTGTCATGATGGGATTAGATGTGTAACCCATATGCAGAAACACACGGAGGTTAGCAGAAAGTTCAAAAAGGTTTATTGACAAAAGGTGTAAATAAAATGTGAACAGGAACTTGGGTGGTCAGACTGGTCACGGCTGGATCTCCACTGAGGAGGACAGAGAGGTTGGAGGAGTTCCAGGTAAGATGATGGGGGGAATACCTTTTTAGAAGTGGAACTGATCAGCAGGGGGGGGGGGGGGGGGGGTGACTTGGGTCCAGAGGCTAGTAGGCAGGCAGAGGGCTGAGGGCTAGCAGAGATTAAACTGAGTGCAGGCAGGCGGAGAACTGAGATCTTGGCAGAGGCAAACTGAGTGCAGGCAGGCAGATTCCAGGTTGAGGTCTCTCTCTTCAGTGTTTCAGGTCTCCAGGCAAGTCAGGTTCTGAGAGACAGGGAGAAAACAGGGTCAGACAGGTTCACAAGAATCAGGCAAGATCTGGTAGACTGGCTCAGGTTTTGCTGGTACCATTACTGGCAAACACTCTGGCGCTGGAGTGTCAGTCTCCTCCTCCTTAAGTAGGAGCCTCCTGATGAGCAGATTGAAGACAGGTGTTGCAGTCAGCTCATGCCCCCGGAGATCTAGTGCGCCCTCTGGTGGAGAAGATGGACACAGCCTCCAGATCCCAACAGTTTCATCCCTCATATAAAGCGATAGTTTGTAGATAATTAACAAAGGATCATACTAATGTAAAAAAGGTATAGGTAAGAACAATGGTAGAAAACCAAGAAAGGTAGAGTCTGCACTTAGCTTTATTTCCAATGTACAGTATACTTACTGAAATCATTATAGGTATTGCGTTTATTGAATACAGTATTGTTACTAGAACTTCCCTTTATAGTTCTCCAGTTAGCATGCATGTTTAAACAAATGGGTTTTATATTTATTTAATCATTTATATGGTACAAACTGTGTACATGGGCTGTTCAGGTAAGTATGACCTTAGAGATCAGAGTCCTGGTTGTTGATTTACCAATAATATAATTTATATATTACATAAATTGTTTCACATAAAATTTTTTCTTTCATAGCCAAGAAGAGCCCTGCAGCAACAGAAGAAACTGTTTATTCTGAAATAAAATCATGAACAGCTCTGAGATGTAGGCTGCATGCTCTGCTAGTTTGGTCTGCATGGTTGTTCTTTAGTTACAACATTTGAATACAAACTAGATAAAGAATTGTAATTATTCGATATTCTTAGAAGTTCATACACAATATGCTAAAAATATACTCTTTAGGTCAGATCAACTTTCCCTTTATGCTTAAGTTTCTTGCTTTTGATGTCTATGAGTATGAGTGGTAATTGTACGCACATGATCTAAAAGAAGTTTGACATTGTTGAATTTTGATATTTGATATTATGCATTTACAGCATGTCTTTCAGTGTTAAATAAAAAGGATGCTTTATGGGCAACAGTATTAAAAAAGCATATTTTAGATATGAAATTATGTACATATGCTAGTATTGTTTTGCACTCTGGACTTAATATTTTTCCTATTGTTCTTTAAAGTACTATTTTTTATTGGTCCACACTACTAAATCTATAAAGAGAGTCTTCACATATATAATTTACAATTAAAACATCCAGGAGAATCTTTCTTCTCTGAGATTATCAACAATATATTATTAAGGCACAGTCTACAGGTTAAGAAACCCTCGTATCTCTGTGGCCATTGAACTCCAATCTTAAAAGGCCTGCAAGTTCTTTGCTGAGAAAATACAAGGTATTATAAAAGCAGTCTGTACATCAATATCCAACTCCATTACTAATGCTCTAAACAGCTAGAAAGAACTCTGTTAAAATGCCTAAATTCTGCAAAGTGAACTGCAGAAGTTTAGAAGAAATTGTTCACCAGATCAGCCCGTCTTCCTGCTGCCTTTATGTTTCTACCCATTATTTGATTCAAATCATAAACACATTCCTTATGTTGGCTGTTTTCCTCCAGACCTTAAAAACAGCATGGAAACCATCATTGAAAGAGAGAAGCCTGGAGAAATTGGTCTTCTCGAAACCCCCCTTCGTCAGTAAGATTATTAAAAAAGTTGTGCTTCAACAGTTAAATGTCCTTATAACGTCGAAGGGAAAAGGCTGTTCCAAATGTTGCAGTTCTGAATTCTAATGAGTGGTGCACGACTTTACACGAGTAAATAAAGTGAATTTGATTGGTCCTTTATCAAGAGGTTGGGATTGTTATGTTCCAATTGACCCATAAGCATTCTGTGTGCCCCGAGTCCACAATTTTCTGTGTTCTTCTCAAGAACCTACTTGGCGAGGACATGAGTCCATACTCGTGTTCTTGTGAATTGAGAAATGTCCAACAATTCGCTCTCCAACTATACAGCTGTGACGGTCACCACTACTCTGCAAAGGGTTATATATTAGCTGCGACATATAAATCAAGATGCTATGACCAAAAAAATGTGATTGACAAATGACCATTGATATATGATTGGCCAAATTTAGGCTTTCAGGCTGACGTATAATTAACTGGCCTGCATAAGATAAGGAAAAACCCCCCACAGATTTTAAGACAGGATTTTTATTTTCAAATAGAAATTTTCTAAACTTTGACTCAAGAGTACATACTAAAGAGTACATTTCTATACATGTTTAAGCCAGAATGATTTGACATTTAAATATAATTTTCCTACAACTTTAACATTAACCAGCATCTTTGATGTCTTTCAGTCAGATTTCCGTACCAAACACAGCACAGAGACTGCCCTGATTACGATGACATCTGTATAAATTCAGACTGAAAGAACCACAGTGCTGATTATTGGACCTCAATGCAGTGTTTAACGTATGCATTGTTGTTGAAATTTTGTTTTGTACAGCTGTCATGACATTTCAATTTTCTTAAAGTACAACAGTGATCAAATGTAAAAATTTTTGGAGAAAACATATTGTGCAAAAAAAATTGATATTTGACATTAATATAGTCAGTTTGAAATAGAGTTTGTGACATGATTTTGTGTTTTTTCAACATTCAGCTGTCTAAGGGGAAGTGGCGAAGAAGCTTTTCGCAATATGCTGAACTTGCATTGAATGCTGCAAAGGGTTGGGTAGATGCAAAGAACAGATCAATACATGGATGTGCAATAATTTCTCCAACTGTATTAAAACTAAACTGGGATATCAAGCTTCTGACCATACATATACAAGTAGGAAGCTTCCTCATTTAGCTTGCCTAAAATGCTGCAAGAGGACATGAAAAAGAAGGCTATTTCCTATATACCGGTAAGTAACACATTTTTTCACCCTCAACCAGCAAGATGAATCATTTTATTTTTTTCCACTTTTCCTGTGGTTACTGAAAGACATTGAGCCAAACAATAAACATTCCAAACATACTAAAGACCTGGTATTAGTATGTTAACTTGCTGATGAAGGTAGTTTTTTTTTATGATCATTCATACGTGGCGTTCAAATCCATCCTGAAAGACTTGTTATGTGCTTTACAAGTTATCATTTAAACACACTTTGTCTGATTTTTATCAGACATCTCAAATACATTAAAACAACAGACCTATACTACCATTTGTACTCCTTCATCAAAACTGAGTTTAGTTTTGTTCACACTTTTTCAGGCCATAAACTTATTTGCGATGCAAAGGAAAATAAATGTGACTCCACAGAACTCAGGGTAAAAGCTGACAGTAAAACAATTTCTACTAGACTCTTGACAATGCACAACACTTCAACATTGAAAGCTCTCTGATAGTTATCAGAAGGGTCCTTTTTTTACACTTTTCAGGCTAAAAACTAAAGCCTACAACTAAAGGTTTCATTCTTAATTGCCGTGGTAAACCAATATAAAGTAGCACTAAATAATGGTGTGACTTTGATAACTGTGGTGTCTTTCTAAATTCAACCTCTACGAGTTTAACCCATTCTTTGTACAATCCCACAAGATTAGTCAGATTCGATTACAAACATTGAAGTTTTTCCCTAAAAGAAGAGGAGAGAAAATTTACGGAATATAACTGAGAAAAAAAAAGCTCTCTCTAATGTGTTTTCCCCAATAGCTTATTGAATGAGAAGACTGTTATCCTACTAATTTGAAAACACATCATTGCACCATTTGCTAAATAAAAAAAAACAAACAAGCATAGATATTTGTGCATCAAACATTCTGATTAGATGTAGACAGAATGTCATGTTGGGGTTTAGGTGTCTAACCCACATGCAAATTACTCACTGAGGCAGGGAAAGGTTTAAAGGTTTATTTACAAATATTTACAAAAATGTGAGCTGGAACTTGGCTGGTCAGACTGGTCACGGCAGGATCACCACTGAGGAGGACAGAGAAGTTAGAGGAGTTCCAGGGAAACTGCAGTTTACAGATGTAGGGGAAAATACCTGCTCCGAGGTGGAACTGATCAGCGGGGGGGGGGGACCTTAAGGGTCCAGAGGCTAGTCGGCGGGCAGAAGGCTGAGGGCAGAGGCAGAGGCTTAACTCAGTGCAGGCAGGCAGATTCCAGACAGAGATATTCTCCAGGATTTCAGGTTATCTGACAGGACTGGATCTGTGAAGCAGAGAGAAACTGGTTCAGGCAGGTTCACAAAATCAGGGATAACAGATCTGAGAGGCTGGCTCAGGTTTGCGGGTACCATTACTGGCAAACACTGGCAGGGAAGTGTTAGCCTCCTCCTCCTTAAATAGGGCCTCCTGATGAGAAGATGGAAGACAGGTGTTGCAGTCAGCTCATGCCCCCAGGAGATCTTATGCGCCCTCTGGTGGAGAAAGTGGACAAAACCTCCAGATCCCAACACAGAAAATGTTCCAGTTTCCAATAACTGCTTTAGTCAGAGTGGGAAACTAATGACTCAAGCCAAGCCCCTAACATATTATTAAATGCCAATGGTTGGTAAAGTGAGGAATGCTCTTTAGAGCTTTGTGGCTGGCTCCTCACATAGCTTCCAGAGTTGACCTTTACCCCACTCTTCATTCTGGCCGGCATTAGCACTCCCTGGGTAGCCTCTGCCTCTGGCCACCTCTGGTGAAATCTGCTTGGCATTTAACTCAGATCTACTGCTATCCTACTCTAACCCCTGTTAGAGAGTTTGGCAGAGCAGGACAGTTTATAACCTTTGAGGCGAAGAGAGATAACAGCAGGAGATGTAGACTGGCTTACAACAAAATCATCTATGTCCTTATGCTTGCCTAAAACAATTGAGTTATCGGATTGGTTTGAAAATCGTAGCTTGTTAAAAAAAGTATTTGTGCATCCAATTATGTCAGGGGAGTCTCAAATATCTGCATACAAATGCAGGGAAGTTCAAACACAACTGGTAGTTTATAAATTCACATACAATTACGTATGATTCACATACGTTTTTGTGAATTTTGTGATTGTGTTAATGTTTTTGCACTTATGCTTTCATCAAGGATATGCAACTGTAAATATTTATAAAACACTAATCAATATTTAAATCCGTGTCTCAGCTGCAGTTTTGGGATCTCGTGTACTTTTGAAAGTCAGGGAGGAGCTGCAAATTTAAATTCTCCCTTGGTGAAGTCATACCTCCGGCTAAGGAAACTAGCAACAATCAGATGCAGTGACCTTTCTATACCTAAGCAGGGCACACCCACTTAAAGAGGCATTTTTAGACATATTAATAGGAATTCAACAAATATGCAGCAAATTCTCTAAACAAAGCATTGAACAAGTTAAGATCGCTATAAGACTTCCATTCATACAAAATATCAGAAGGAGTTATTTCAGGGGTGAGTAGTGCTTTAAATTCTTCCTGGTTCATACAATATAAATATGACAAACTGTAAACACCATGATAGAGAGTACAGTTAAAAACTAGCTGTGAAAGAACAAAAAAAATCTATTGGTCATTTAATGTCAAAGATCTCGTAATCACGGGATCTTGTCTATATATTTGGTTAAGATTACTTGAGCCAGTAATGAAGCATCTCTCAGAAAACTGGTCTCCATGATTACATCTTAAAAATATCTGCATCTGTTCCACTGAACAGTTTTTTGTTCCCAGGTCTGACCTGATATGCATTGGATCAATAAAGTATGCAGCTATAACTGTCATGTTGGGTTCAAGGCGTCTAACCCACATGCAGAAACACAGTGGCACCCTGAACAGGTTCAAAAGCAGAGGCGAACAGAGGCAACGGATATTTGTTCTTGATTGTGATTTGATTTAACCCACGATAATCAATACAGGGTCGTTTCAACCCAACCGGAAGCGGCGGCTTTGATCCGAAGTCGATCGAAAATATGGCCACTGTTCTGTTTCCTTGCTTTAATTCCAGCAAATCTCGGGATTCGGTGGTCTTATCAGAATCTTGATTAAATGCTTGTTTAAATTATTCAATGAAACTGTCATAAGTACAACCATACTCAATCTTGGACGAGAATTTAGCTTCCGCCAGATGGGACAGATGGGACAGATGGGACAAAATAAAAGAAATCCTTCTTCCATCTTGCTCAAAACTCAGAGGTGAATGACTGAAAATTATTGAACACTGGAACAAATATCCTCTGCACTTACTTGGGTCTCCAGAAAATATTTTGGGGAGACATGGGCGGAATTCAGGATATGACGTGTGGATTTCTGACCTGAGAGGTGGATTGGAATCCTGAACGGGAAGCTGAACGGCTTCAACCGCCGGTGTAACAGTCTGAGAGCTGGATCTATGGAGAAAGTTAGTAATTTCCTGCAGGGTGCGGTTGGCTTCAGCTTGGTATTCACTTAACTCACGGAGGGCGGAGTCATGGCTCTGAATGAGGACTTGTTGTTGTTCCAAGGTCCTCCTGAGTGCTTCCGCGGGGCTAGTTTGTTGGCCAGAGTGTTCTGTCATGTTGGGTTCAAGGCGTCTAACCCACATGCAGAAACACACTTAGAGTCAGGGAAAAAGTTCAAAGGGTTTATTTACAATATGTACAATGATAGAATGATGAACTGGTTCTGGTTCTTCGGACCGGTCACGGGGAATCACCACTGAGGAGGACAGAGCTGTTAGACAGGATCCAGGAAACTTGCAGTTAGAGATGTCAGGATTAAGTACCTGTTCTGAGAGGGTTCTGATCGGCAGGGGGGAATCTTGTGAGTCCGGAGGCTTGCTGGCAGACTGAGGGCTGAGGGCAGAGGCAGAGACTAAGACTGAGTGCAGGCAGGCAGATGGCTGAGGGCAGCAGCAGAGACTGAGAGCAGGCAGGCAGATTCCAGGGTGAGATTTCAATCTCCAAGGTTTCAGGTTTCAGGTAAATCAGGATCTGTGAGACAGAGACAAACAGGGTCAGACAGGTTTCGGAACAAACAAGGTTCAGATCTGGTAGGTTGGCTGAGGTTTAGATCTACCATTACTGGCAAACACTCTGGCAGGGGAGTGTCAGTCTCCTCCTCCTTAAGTAGGAGTCCTCTTGATGAGGAGATAGGAAAGTGGTGTGTGGAGGTGAGCTCATACCCTCAGCAGGAAGATCTTTGGCGCCCTCTGATGGACAAGCCTCCGGATCCCAACAATAACCCTGGGATTACTACTTGTGAAGTAAGCATGCAGCCTTATGGCCATATGCGAAAATCCGTCAACAGCTCCATTAATACAGATTTCGTAAAAATTCAAAAAATATCCACTGGACTGGACTAAAACCATACAGAATCTGTATTAATGCTGATGAAGGTTCTCAGTCATCCAGGTTATAGTCATTCCGTAAAAATTCAAAAAAATATCCACTGGACTTGGTTTTCAAGATTTTAAGATTTTCAAATCTTGGAAACCAAGTCCAGTGGATATTTTTTTAATTTTTACAGAATGACTATGACCTGGATGACTGAGAACCTTCATCAGCATTAATACAGATTCTGTATGGTTTTAGTTTTTCATATAAATCGACATGCTACATAAAGTTGGGACCTGGTCGTTTTAAATGATTTTGAAGCCTCAGCTGTATTCCTTGAGCATCTTGGATTTTGAAAAGGTAACAGCAGACAGTTCTCTGGGAAAACACAAGCCAGCTCGAATGCATTTCAGATGCATCAATTATAGTCATAAAGCCTCCTGCTTAATTGGTCCTGCAGGAATAGCACGATTTCCAGCAAGTCAGATTTATACTTTGAAACTAGGTCATCTGCATAGGTGTCGCGGTGAACGCAGAGACATTGCCACCCTCTCTGCAGACACTCTGCTGCACCTCTACCAAATTGTAGGTGACCTCAGACAGTGTCACAGACAGGAGGCATGTGATTGGTCAAATCTACATCCGCTCTACACTATGCATATCTCCTGTTTGGTACCTTACCGGCTTTTTTGGTTTGTATGATCGTGATTGCGGAAAACGACTCGTGAAGATGGACCAGCTAGAAGAGCGAGCTGCATGAGAACGCTGGGACCCTTTTTCCACCTGGATCTCTGCTCTTTTTCCCCCTCATGTCCCTCTGTTGTGAGACAAACTTGCCCACACTACCTCACCGCCTTGGTCGTATCTATACGCATAGCTAGCTCGTGATTTTTCCCTTTTGCGTTGTGGCGTGGAATAACATAGCGCAGACCAAGCTTCAATGTTGAGTATAAATCAAAAATGTCTGCGTCATACCTGTGACATGCTCACTATGACACACTGCTGCAGGAGAATAAATAGCCCTTTACTTCGCAATGCTGTCAAACTAAAACTAATTCCATCCACATTGAGGAAACTCAGTATTTTCCAGTGTCGAAATACCTAAAAGGAAATAAAAGCATATTTAATCCAACAACCTATACAATGTTCACATTTCATGTAGAGTAGCTCGGGATGGACTGTTATCCCTGCTGCCCTCTGGGAAGAGGCTTCACAGCATTTGATGAAGGTCCAGCAAACTCTGTAACACCTTCCTCCCCACTGCCATCAGACTGCTGATCTGTTGAAAAAACTCTGAATTACATCAACGACCTTGCATCACACTAATAATACCAAACCAAAATCCTGCATATTTACACCATATATATTTGCCTCGAAATGCTCTAAACCTCCATATCAATTGTTTTTTTTCCCCACACTGTTTACATTTGATCACTACTGCACTTCGTAGAATGTCTAAAGGTTACATTTTGGATAAAACTAACCCATCATAAAAAGAAATAAACTTACTTACATTGAAACTTTGTGGAATGAGCATCTTCCTGTGGAGATAGTTTACTTCAGTTTCAGCTTCATTTTTGAGAAGGTATGTGACATTATAAACACCTGTAATTAAAACTCTGTTTTGACCCAAACTCCCAGTTGTCTGAGAGGAAGCTGCAAGTGAAGATCAGTTTCATTATGAGCTCCAGATTGAGTCCAACAATACTTGTAAATGTTGAAGGATTGGCATCATTACAGGAAAACATTGGTTTTAGAACAGGCCAAGTCAGGGCATAGAACTAAACTCAAAAGAAATTCTGTGTTGCGCAGAAAGGGCTGTGGAAAGAGGCTGTTCTTATTTTCTGGTAAATTTAATGGTAATTTGCAACATATAGTAGAATAATATCTGTAAATCTAGATGTTGGGCTGTGAATGTTTAATGTGAAACAAAACTTGATTTAACAAAGTATTAGCTCTATTATTGCAGTTTTTTTTACAATCTCTTTCAGTTCACAGCTTTGTTTATTTTCTGTTAAATTATTCACCATATATAAAATAAATCTGAGAGATGACACTGAACATTGCACCATTATTTCTAATCTCAGGGCTTTGTAATGTAGCTTTTTAACATATAGGAAATAAAAAAAAGTAGAAGCCACATTTCAACCAGAGGGCAGCAGTGAGGCAGAATATTGCTGAATTAAAGCCATTTAACTATAAAGTCTAAATGTGCACTGTTCTGAAGATGGGAGAGGGGAAGGAGGGCATTAACCCATTTAAGTTCAGAAAGTTTAAATTATGAATTTTGGGTTTAGTTACTCTTTAAATGTCTGGTATGATAAATATATCTCACTCCAGTGTGTGCTAAAATCAACCATAAGAATAAAGCCGAGAAAAATTGAGGATTCTGTATTAAGCTTCATTAACCACGTCAAATGTGATTTTTGAAATCATTTTAGTTATTGAATTTATGGAATGCAGCAGTCCAGCAGTATATTTTTGAAAATGAGGGCAGATTTATTGTTTACAATTATAGAGGATGGAAAGCTTTTGTTTCAAGTGAAGAGAAAATTTGTAACATTAGTATAAAGCGTGGCAAACAAAGCGACCAGAGGTGAGGACATTTTTGGAAACATGGTGTTTTCATGACAAAAATATGTGTTGTTTAGGTATTTTTACAATATATTTATGTCCATTTGTTTTCTGTTTGTAGAAAATGTCAGACAAATTGATTAAAAGAAAACTCATTGCAGACTTGAGGGAATAGAAGGGGTTTAACAGGTTTTTGTATACTGTTCAAAAAACAAACAAAAAAAGAGTGGTTTTGTTTGAGACTTTCGAGAATCGAGAATCAAGAATCCACCTTTAGTATTCCATTTTCAGAGTTTTTTAAAGTGTTTAACAGAGACGTTAGCACCTCGACGTCGGAGTACACAGAGTGAAGCGAAAAGACTACAACTGTGTAAACAGGCCCCATTTCCGTTTCCGGTGGCAGGGGAATATTGACTATTCCAACAGAACTCAATGGGATTTACAAAATGCTAAATAAAACACTACGGGAACGTTTTTTCTTTCCGAAACTTTTTTTGGAACGTCATTGAACAGCGCTGACGACCCGGTGAGTAGCATTTTTAAAAAAAAGAACGTCTAAGGTTGTTTTAAGGACATTATCGGACATGCACAATGGAAGCCATTCTGAAGCAGCCAGGGGGTGATTCTGCATGAGCCAAAAAGCAGAGACAGGACCAATTGTCAAAATTTTGGTGTCGATCATTCGATTTCATCCTGGACACTACAGAAAATGGGCTTAAAGTGTTAAAAAGTGAACTTCTCCTTTAATTTCAAGCTTCAGCCCTCTGCAAATCCTATTGATAGGTCTAAGGTAGTCTACATATTTTCAATATCTGCCGGTAAAGCGAAGCTGTGGGGAACTTCTGAATTGCAGAACAATCCTATTTTGTTTTGCTCTTTCAGTGCTTTTTTTTCAGGATCTAATCCGAGTTTTTTGCCCAGTTCTTGCCAGTTAAGAGGCTTCGAGGGGACTTCTGTCACTTAGGCATGGTGATCGATCTATTGTGGAGTATCTTACTGACTTCTTCCTGTTATCCTCTGAGAGTACCTGGAATGAGCACGCCCTCATGGACATTTTTATTTTTGGCCCAGATGAAAGAACTATGGATGAACTTTCACCCCACAACTACCCTCTGACCCTGAAGTAGCTTTAGAACCTTGCCATTCAGATAGATCTACGTCTCACGGAACGTCGCAGATTATGCTCTGATATCAGCTCCTCATCAGTCAGCTCCTCCTCCTTGGTGCGGTTCAAACACCAGATCCCGAATCGATGCAGTTGGGATGTACACACTTGTCTAAGGAGGAGAAGAACAGACATTTACAGCTGAACCTGTGTTTGTACTGTGGTGGAGTGGGACACCGAGTGAGATCTCATCCGGTAAAAGACTCTCTGCCTCCCCAGATTTCCTGCTTTCAATGTCTTATTGAATAATTTCAGGAGTCACAATCCTTCTGAATCCATTGCCTGATCTGTTCTTGGACTCCTGCTGGATTCTGCCTGTGTACCAAACCTGGAACTACTCCTGTCATCATCCTGGATTTCCCATCGGTACCTTTTCAGATTTCTGATCTCCTGGTCCCAACTCCTGAGTGCGTCCTTGACACAGGCTTTGGCTTCGCCCTCTGGATTATCCTGCCTTCCTTTTTCTGCTCTGTTGTGATCTCCTCCCCGTTCTCCAACTTTCAGGTCTTCAGTTTCTGGGACTCTGGGGCAGTGTCCGGCAGTCGACCAGCTGGAACCAAATTCATCCTTCGGTGACTGACTAAATATGTGAGTCACTAACCCTGTCTTTTAAGTCTCTCTAGATCATTATTATCCTCCGACAGACAAACGTGGTCACTAACCTGTGTTCTCTTCCTGAAGAGGTTCCTGTTTGTCTCTCTTGAATTCTGGGTCCTACTGTTCTGACCGTGACATATTCTTAATGTTATAAAATTTGAGGACACTTCTTTATTGACAGACACAGAACGATCTAAATTAATTAACAACTCTGAACTTAATAAGCAGAACGGTTGGAAGGCTGTGACCAGACCAGCAAATTAAGTCCAGGGTATGACTCACCCCTTGCTCACACTGGCTCCGGTGCGGTTACCGAGCCGACGGAGACCGCAACTCCCGCACACCCCCTCTCACACCGCCCTTTTGACTACGGTGCGGTGCGGTTCTGCGGCTCCGGCAACAGGTCCAGAGGTTTAATAGAAGTTCACTTGAGTTCACGTAACTTCACGCGATAACACAGCCCAAATAAGGATATTTGCGAGAGCTTGTTGCGGAGGGCTCCGGCACGCTGCAAGGATAGCTTTCTTGCGGAATTTTCTGCAGCGCTGGAGTGTCTCGGTAACCGCAGCCGGACAGCTCAGCAGCCGGTGAGAGAGGTTTATCTCTTTTTAATGACTTGGAATCACTGCGGCGCCGCATCCACCGCACCGCAACGGTAAGACCGGAGTCTGTGTGAGCCTGGGGTTAGAGTTAGACAAACGTCATTGTAATTTTGTATACATGTAAATTTTGATGCATACAGCTTTTCAACAGTGAATGAGCAGCCTTACAGCAGTGTAGTGAACATTTCAATTTATTAAGTGCAGCAGTAATCAAAAGCATATGGTGGAAATACCATAGAAATATTGAGTTGAGTTCTGTTTAAAGGGATACCTTTGTCGGTCAAATATGATGTTTACAAGTATGATGCAGAGTCTTCATTTGTGACTTGATTAGAGTTTTAACAGTTCATCATATGGCAGCAGGGAAAAGGCTACTTCAGAACCTGCAGGTCCTGCAGCGAGAGCTGTGAAGCCTCTTCCCTGAGGGCTGCAGTGAGAACAGTACATGGTGGGGATGTGAGGGGTCGCTGATCATGTTACGGGCTCGGGAAACGCAGCACTGGGATGAAATGTCTTTAATGGAAGGAAGAGGGACCCCAGTGATTCTCTATGCTGTCTCACCAGTCTTTTCAAGTTCTTCCAGTCTTAGGCACTGTCTGAGGGAGCCTGTTCTTAGGGTGTTCTGTACGACCCGGACTGACTGAGGTCTGTCTGTGAAGAAGTATAGCAGCCAATTGCAGAGGGGTGTATCTAAGCCCAGTTTTTCCAGTTTTCCTTTCAGATTCTGTGGGATGATGGTGTTGAAAGTTTAACTGAAGTCCAGGAACTTTTGTTCTTCTCATCCCATTTGCTAGGCTCAGGTGAAGAGCGGAAGAGATAGCATCCTCAGTGGAGCTGTTTAATCCGTAGGCAAACTAGAACGGGTCAACTGTGTGGGGGACAGGGGAGATGATGTGCTCTTTTACCTGCCTTTCAAAGCACTTATTGGGATGAAATGTCTTTAATGGAAGGAAGCACTGGGAATGGAAGCACTGGGATGAAATGTCTTTAATGGAAAAAAGAGGGACCCCGATGATCCTCTCTGCTGTCTCACCAGTCTTCTCAGGTTCTTCCAGTCTGAGGCACTGCAGCCACTACACCACACAGTGAGACAGCAGGTCACAATGCTCTCTATGGTGCTTCTGTAGAAGGTCGTGAGGATGGGCAAGGGCAGGTGGGCTCACTTCATCCTTTACAGGAAGTACAAGGGCTTCTGTGCCCTTTTGACCATTAAGGTCGTGTTCAAAGGCCAGGTGAGAATTTCTGTGATATGCATCCCCAGGACTTTTAGTGCTGCTGACCACCTCTACAGCTAAGCTGTTTATGAGCAAAGGAGTGTGGTTAGGCCAGTTCCTTCCGAAGTCGACAATGATCTCCTCCGTCTTCTCCAAGTTCAGGATGAGGCTATTGTCTCTGCACCGGCCCAGTAGCTGCTCCACTTCCTCTCTGTAGTCCTGGTCATTGCAATCTCTAAGGAGGCCCAAATCCATAGTGTTGTAAACAAAATGCACAATGTAATTGGTGGTGAACCTTGAGGCGAAGTCGTGCATCATCAGATTGCACTGCAGGGGGTTCATGATGCAGCCTTGAGGGGGAGCCTGTTCTTAGGGTGTTCTGTACGACCCGGACTGACTGAGGTCTGTCTGTGAAGAAGTGTAGCAGCCAATTGCAGAGGAGTGTATTGAAGCCCAGCTTTTCCAGTTTTCCTATCAGATTCTGTGGGAAGATGGTGTTGAAAGTTTAACTGAAATCCAGGAACTTGTGTTCTTCTCCTCCAATTTGCTAGGCTCAGGTGAAGAGCGGAAGAGATACCATCCTCAGTGGAGCTGTTTAATCGGTATGCAAACTAGAACGGGTCGAATGTTTGGGGGACAGTAGAGATGATATGTTCTTTTACCTGCCTTTCAAAGCACTTAATGTGATGGGAGTCAGTGCGACAGGACGGTAGTTGTTAAATGAGGTGACTTGAGGCTTCTTTGGACTGGAATGATGGTAGCATACTTAAAGCATGCTGGCAGTATGGTTTGGTCCAGCAAGGTGTTAAAAATGTCTGTGCGGACACCAGCCAGGTGAACTGCACACTCCTGCACAGGTATCTTAATGGGATTAATCTCCTTAGTCTTCCACACATTGGCTGTGTCAAGGCAGAGTGTCTCCTCTCCCTGATGGGGTACAGCTTTCACTGCCGGAGTGCTGTTTAGTGCTTCACACCTTCCAAGTAGTTCTTTAGTCTATTTAGGAAGTCTGCATCTACTACACCCACTAGTAATCACCACAAGTAATCACCCGTATGCCTTGCCACACCCTCCTGGTGTGGCTGACAACATGATTCAAGTTGGCTCTCACTGTCCTCAGTGCCTCTCTATCACCTGACTTAAAGGCTGTGTTCTGTGCTTTTAGCAATTTTTGAAACTCCCCAGTCATCCAGGGTGGTTGGCTGGCCCGGGTTATGATGTTCTTTGTGGTGATTTCATCCTCAATGCATTTGTTGATGTTGGCTTACACAGTCATGGCATATTCATCAATAATCACCTTGTTATATGTACAGTAGCAGCTATTCCAAATGGCCCTTTTGAGTGAAACATGAACCAAATGGCAGCCCACTTCACTGTGACTTCCAGCAGAGTCCCCTCCAACTTCAAGCCACTGGTCTTCTCCTGGATGTGCTTTTTTCAGGGAAAGTGGGGACATTTAAAATGGCTACTACTGTAGCTGCAGGTTTGAACATGTTCCAGTCAGACTATTCAAAACAATCCTAGACTGCCTCCATGGACCCCTCAGTCTGCACCCAGACCAGCTTCACTGTAGGTTTTGCTCTGATAAGTAGAGGCCTGTATGCAGGAATTAACATAACATATAGATGGTCTGACGAGCTGAGATGGGGGCGGGGTCTGGTCTGAATGCATCTTTAATTGTAGCGTAGGCTAAGTCAAGATTGTTCTTTCCTCAAGTTACAAAGTCCACATGTTGGTAAAAATGAGGAAGAACAGTCTTCAAACTGGCCTGGTTAAAATCCTCAGCAATGATCAAAATTCCCTCTGTCAGTGCAGATTGAAGCTCAAAGAATCTGATAGAGAACACTCATGACCTCTTTTGTATTAGAAATGGGGGCACATATACTGTACCGCCGTAAACCTAATAGTGAACTCTCTTGGCATGTAGAAAAGTTTGCAATTAAAAGTAGAAAAATTCAATGTCTTGAGAGCAGAAGCTAGCGACCAATCTAGCATTTTTTACACCAGTTGTTGTTTATGTGAAAACAAAGCCCCCTCCTCTGGTCTTTCCGCTGAGTTCAGAGTTCCTATTGGCGCAGTGTAGTGTGAGCCCCTCCGTGCTATCAGCATTATCCAGTATTGATGATTTAAGCCATGACTCGGTCAGGATGATGGCATAGAAGTTACTAATCACCTTTTTTGAAGACAGTTCAAGTTGAAGATTATATATTCTGTTGTCCAGGGGGCGGATGTTTGAGAGCAGGATTGAAGAGATTAGTGGTCTGTGATTTCCTCTAAGCTTTACTGTTAGCCCACCACTGTAGCAACACTTTTGTAGCCTTTCACACCACTTCCTCTTGCTCTTTCTCTGGTGTGGTTTGCACCATGGGTCTGATACTCTCTGCTCATTTGCTCAAAGCACTCTGAAGCTTCTTAACGGTCAAGAAAAAACACTTGATGATCATAGCTCCAGCAGGCGCTGGGATCATAGATAAACAAACCCGCCTAGTTTGTAGCATTCTAGGCGGCATATTTTGTTGAGTTGTCGAGTTGCTGCAATCCGCTGCCTTTGGCGCCGCCATCTTGGATACAGTTCTTTTGTCTGTGTGTGGAAATCCATTAATTGATTAAAATCAGCATTTTCTAAGCACGATAAAAAGTCGTTAGAGGATTATAATTTTCCAGATGTGTGTTAAAATCAAGCAGTAATAATGAAGCTAAAGCGGAAATTCAACTGAAGAAACTCTGATTACTTTCATTCTATCTGAGGCTGATCCACCTCCGATGCAGCCAATCCGCTTCAAGCTTCGCCCAATTATCTACCAGCACTCTCCTTAAAAGCCACTCCAAATCATCTCTGGACCTGCTCTTCAACAAGCGCAAGATCCGTCGCTATGTCGGACTTTGATTCAGACAACCCACCTCCATCCCCTTCTCCACCATCGTAGCAAGCTCATCCGACTCCTCCTCGAAGCTACTTCAACCTCACCTCCAGTGTGTACTCCCTCCAGACTTTCACAGAGTACCCTGTCACTTTAAACGGTCCGGCAGAAGACCGCCATGTTGAGCCTGGTTCTGCCAGAGATTTCTTCCCAAAGGGGAGTTTTTTCTCTCCACAGTCGCTTCATGCTTGCTCTTCATGGACAGTTCATGGACAGTTTATGCAACTTCGTTCATTCGGCGTCAACTAACTCAAGCATCACCTCGTATACCAGCCTCTATGGATTACCAAACTTCATCATCTAAACTCCACCACCAGTTTCAGGCCCGGGGGAAATATTCATACTCTCATGCATTAGTTTATCTGCATTAAAGTTCAAATCAGCATTTATGTTTCCTGCCGAGGCCTGAGCGCCAAAGTTCAAACTATTGTATCAATAAACTCTTCTAATTGCATCTTCTCTCTCTGTGAGTTTTTCAGATTGAATTACATTAGGTAAAAGAAGAAGCAAAGTGAATGGGCCAATTAGCCAGTTCATTTAAAAGGACGCTGTTAGGTTTAGATGAGTTGGTAAACTGTCGCATAATTTGAAGGATCTGTCAAGGAATTTTACATGGAAGACATTTCATTGAGGTGTTTAAAAAGTGACCATTTCTGACACGATTAATTTGCACAGAACTGCTGCAATTGATCATAAAGCAGTTGTTTGGAAAATAATCTTGAGGCAGAGAAAGAGCTAGAGAATAGGACAATGCAAATTTCAAAAAGTGGCTGGAAAAGAAGAATTCCTGACATGGCTGCAGCCTGTCGAGAGTAAAGATGATTTTACCGTGTTCTCTCTCTCTCTCTCCCCCCTCTCTCTCTCTCTCTCTCTCTCTCTCTCTCTCTCTATATATATATATATATATATATATATATATATATATATATATATATATATATATATATATATATATCCATCCATCCATCCATCCATCCATCCATCCATCCATCCATCCATCCAGTATACCTTCTTATCCTTCTAGGTTGTAGCAGGCCTGGTTTCTACTTAGCAGTCATTAGCTCGATGCAGGCTTTCTTGATCAGGTTCCAAAAATAAAGGCAGGAATAGACAAACTTTAGAGGCTTAGTTTTTCTAAAACCACGAAACGTTTCAAAATAAATATTCCTTCAACCCTGTTAAAGATCTCATAGTCTTATTTCCCCCCTCATAGCTCTGCTGCTTCTTCTCAGTTTAAAAATGAGGAAGTAGAGCATTTAAAGCTAAATGTATGTCACTTCTCCAGAAACATAGTTTACTGAAAGTAAATGGCAAAAATGGTAATTAAAGATATAAAATGCTGCCTTGGAAAAATCATCCATTACATAGCACAATTTCCTGTAAATATTTTCCAAAGATGCCTCAAACTGAGCATCTTTCACAATGTTTAACACATATACATTCTAACAGTTTAACTGCTATCTAAATGTGGTGAAGGTGTTAGTTTAAATTGAGCTAGAAGAGTCGTAGTTTTCACAAAGTCATATATATGTTTAACACATGCATAGCACATGATCCACACACACAAACAGGATAAGATCCAGACATTAACATGCTGATTCAAACAAGCACATAAAAATTAGATATTCACAAAACAAGATTTGCAAAAGTGTTTGTGATGCATATAACATTATATCTTTATTCATAAACTACTATTGGTCTTTGAACTTTATGGCATTTGTTTGTGGATTTTAGAGGCTCACCTGATGTGAAGTGAATTAATAACGTTTACCACATAGGCAATGATTTTCTTTATACAGTATGGTAGAGTAGGAAGTCACTGCAGCACACAGAATGACCACATGGCAGACCCTGTTGATGCTATATCCTTTATGTTTTGTTTTTCTATTAAATGATCTTCTTTGGTTACTTTTGTTTCTTGATTTTTAAAGACATATTTTATATGATGATATTAAATACTCAAACGGTCCTCTGTCAGATGGCCTGGCTCAGCCTCAGAGGTCATTCTCTTGCAGATATGGGGTGGGTATAAACTCTGTATGCCTTCATGCAACAGCAGGAAAGAAAATAAAAAAAGTTTTATGGAAGAGTTAAAATAAATTGTTAGGATAACAGACAACTGTGGATTGTTTTTAAGTTCATAGACAGATACTTGCAGCAGTAAAATAGCTGCATAAATATATTGTAGACAATAGAGAAAAAAAGAGATGAACTGTAGTTAATTGAGAATTCTAACACAATGCATGTAGAGCAGAAAATGTAAAGCTCACAATTCAACAAGTCTTTTTGTTTAGAACAAAAATGAATGGTGTATTAGCATTTAAACAATGTTTTAAACCTGACAGATACATTTGCCCATAAACTGAGATGAAGTTCCTGTAGAGAGGAAATCTGTTTCTAGCACATAATTGTGGTTAAAGACGTAGCTACGTACTTTATGAACTATGAATAAAAGGGAAGGAAACACAGACAGAGCAGGACTATTATGGTCTGATGGGTATGAAAACATTAGTTTTTATATGCATTAAATGTAACTTCTCCTTTTTCTGTGCTGTAGTTGGAGAGAAGTTTTCTGATTCTGTGCAGCAGGTCTGTCTTGAAGTGAGGATGGGGCACACTTTGCTCTGCAGGCTGGGCTTCTTCTGTAAGTAAATTACCTATTTTCTTTCCATCTATTGGAAAATTTAAATCGTGTATATTATAGTATGTTGCTAGTTTAAACTGTCTTTCCTGAAAGACTAAAGTATCATATTATTTTAATTTTTTTAAGTTTAAAACCTAAAAATTATACAGGATTTGAACATCATGCTCTGTGGCAGCCAGATGTGATCAAACCTTGTTATTTGTCTCCAGTGGTGGGCCGTCAGAGCCTTCAAAGCCTTCTCCGCTGGCCTAAAATAACCCAGAAACACTAACCTACATTCATAACCTAAACCTTTGATTTTATTCCAAACAATCTGTTAATTTAAATGTATGGCATTTCTTTTGGCTGCGCTGTTTCCATTGCATTACTGTGGTTGCTATATTCTTTTGTCCAATCAAATTTGAGCCTCTGTGTGTTGCTATGTCAGTCAAATCTGCACAGAGTCTTAGTAGTCAGCAGTGCTGGCTGATGCTAACTTAAAGTAGCGACAATCTGCATTTTAGATAAGCTTGAACATTATTCTGCCCTCAATGGCTGATAATAAATTGAAAAGCTAAGAGCTAAGCCAGAAGGATGGATTTTGTATTGTATTTCCATGCTTTAAGCTCTATACTATCTGGTAGTTTGATGCATATTGAATCTGAATGACTCTTGATGATGTAAATATGGCCGAGCTGCAGCTATAGAGTAGAGGTTTACTGTTGTCTTAACTGGGCCTCTTGCTTATTTGATCTCTGTATTCACCCTCACTCTAAACTTCCTCCAGTTATACCTGCTCTTGTCACATTTCCTATTTGAGTACTATTGGGGGTTTATTTCATTAAAATGTGGAAGTGGTGATATTAACCTTGACACCCATCGCTGATAATATGCAACAAATCTTTTTTATTAACGAGATAGCATGTGCATTCCTTCAGTGCCAGTTATCACACAATCAGTTAACAACTTTCGCAAGCCTGTGTTTCTGTTACAACTGGTCCCTAACAGTTTGTTATTATATATACACTTATTTATATTTACATTCAGACGTCAAGGGGTTAAGTAGTTGAGGGGGCCCCACTGAAAGCCTAGGTACCAGATGCACTAACCACAACTGCTTGTGTCCTACTACAGTTGGAACCAGTATGATTTGTTGTAGCAGCAGAATCAATTCAGAAACATTCACCAGATTTAAAAGATGGAGGAGGCTGAGAAAGCTGAGGAAGGACTTATGATTGAGAAATCGGTCATAGCAGCAGTTTCTGTGTCTGGATTGTTTTCTCTTTTTTTTTTTTTTTTTTTTTTACAGTGTCATGTCTGGCAATGTGGCAATACGAATAATAGTCTTGATGCCAAAAAGAGCCCAACAGATTTTACTTTCACAAGTGTAGCAGTATGGCAATTGCCATATAGCTTCACTTGTTTCATGCATATAAATTGCTTTATTATAATTATGCAGGGAGTTTTACAGTTTATATGGACACTGCAATGTAAATAGAGCAGAAAAACAGAAGAAGAAAAGGAAAAAAGAAAAAACAAGAAAAAAAGAGTAAAGATGAAAGAAAGAAGAGATGGAAAGGAGACAATGACAAAACATTTTCAGTCTGCTTCATCACCTGTAACGAGATGAAAAAAGAACAGCACAACTGAAAGACATGGTACGAGACATACAATAAAGGAACACCTTGAAACTATCGCTAAAGTAATATTATTAAGTCTGACATGTACTCTATGTTACCTGAAGATACGTATGTGGGCTTTCTGTATAGAGGTGAATCTCTAAGTACCTGGAGCCAAGCACCTGTAATTGTTTGTGAGGGTGAACTTGTGCATGTAAAGTTTATCCATAAAAAAAATGCTCAATAGTGGTTGTGGAGAGCTGGAGAGGCACACCCCCCCAGAGCACTGAGTCCAGCGCCGGGAGACCCAAAGCCCCAGGGGCCCAAAGGGACCTCAAGAGCGAAGGCACCAAGGAGGGGCCAGCCCCGGAAATCAGACCCCCACCAAGGGAGGAGGAGAGACAGCCCCGAAGAAGCCCCCCAGCCACCGCCATACCGGCGCCCCGGGGAGCTGCAGAGACGAGTACGCGGGCTCCGCCGCAAGATTGTTTTTTTCTTTAAATATCTGACACCACTGAAGATTTGTCTTTAGATGTGGAAAATAAGATTTGTTTTTAGTGAGTGTGGCTGACTGATTAAAGCTTACAATCAGATGTTCTGTTTATTCTCTCGGGATGAATGATGTTGCCTTGTCGATATGTTAAGTATTACAATGAAACTGGTTTCTCTATTGTTATTATATCTCCCTTATACTCTTTTTATTTTAAAAATGTGGGTTTGTTCTATTTTTCTACTGTATCCATTATTGTTAATATTATAATTTTCTCTATAAGCAATCCTTTGTCACAGAATGAAACATATTATAAAGTTATCTTTCATGTATTGCACAAGAGAAGTGACATAACAATGTCCCTCAGTTACCATCTTACCTTTGCCTCTTTCGCACACTAATTTCCACTGCCCACTGTGTGCAGTGGGACAGATAAGAAGGGTAGAGCCAAGAATAAGTCACATTTTTCCAGATTTCAGCAAATCTTTTTTCAATAAAACACTAAATGAGTGAATTGTAATATTACTTCCTAATAATGCTTGTTGAGTGAAACCAACTATGTTTAATTTGTGCCTTATCCCTGGTGGAGCAGTTTGAGCAGAGATGGGCTGAATCACATAGAGGAGATAAGGACAGCTCTCTGTTCCCTATGATTGCAAAGACATTTTCAAAAAGATTCCATTACTCTGGAAATCTCAGGAGGAATGAACAGCATTTCCATTAAATAATTCACGCTGCACCACGGCGAAAAAGACTCTCCTGTAAAATGGCTAACTAGAGATCGCCATCCATCCATCCATCCGTCTGGCAAATATTCTGCCCAGAATCTGATTAATAATGTACCCATTCTTTTCTTTAAGTTCCTTTTAGTGGTCTCTGTATGGTCCTACCATAGACCATTATTTAAAGCTAAAAACCAGTTTTACTATTTATACTCTTATAAAGAAAATTTTTTTGTCCAGCTGATAAGGGTTCAGTGTAAACCTGATTTCTCTGTTAATTTATTTTTTTCCTTATTGACAATTTTCTTTTTCTTGTATTTCAAAAACCATCAGATTGTTCTAATAATTTATTTTTTGTTATTCTTTGTAGTGATTTGCACACTCTGCTGTGGATATGCTGAAGGTAAGAAAATGATTTCATCCATCTATTTTCTCTGTTTTCCTTCTCAGCAGAACATACCTGAATTTACAATCTATTTACTGATGTTTTCTCACCATACTATGTTTTCAAAAAATAAAATTGTCCTAAAAGGAGTTTCACTTTAAATCTCCGAACACAGCTTCCAGTCAGAACAAGACAACTGTGCAATTGATTTTGTATGTTTTTTTTTCCAGTGCTGTGCAAGATTACATTAAACAACAACTAGTTCAAAGTTTAGGTCACAGTGGATGACAATTCCCTTACCATTGAACTGCATCACAAACGCTAGCTTGCAGTCATCTGTGATGCCATGGACCAGATAGCATATGCATTCATGAACTTTAGTACCAGGTTAAGCCTTGCTGAGATAAAAAAAAAAACTCTTCTCCAAGAGTGACCTGACACGATAGCAATAGAATGACTGCAATGCTTGAACAGAATGGAGACCCTGTAATTCAGCAAACAGAAATAGAAAGCGATCAATGAATTTATTTTAAGGTCAATATGTGTTACAAGAACAAAAATCACTGGACTTAGGAGGAGAACAGGACTAGTGCCCAAGAACAACTCAGTTATGCTGAAGGTGCTCTGAATGAAAGCCAACAACCTTCTAAGAAGCTGAGAGGCTGTGCTGGCTCTGATGATCTATCCTTTGTCTCTAGGTTATATTTGAATGATTCAGATCACTGATTGACTGATCCACACATTGATTGCACTAGACAAGGCAAAGGCTAATGGAGGAGTCAAAGTCAGTCCAGGGTCTGAACACACAATAGGGCTTTCAAGAATCTCCCAGTTACCAACTGAGAGAGCTAGGAATATATGCTGCTGTTCCCGGGTGCAGAAAAAAAGTTCAGATTATTTAACACATTATTTATCTTAAGAGTTTAAAATCAGCCATCAGCCCTTAATGATTCAATGTTAAATAGGAAGCAAATCCTTTTGATGTTCATTCTTCAAATCATGGATCATTACAGATGGTTAAAACCTTTGTATCCAAAGCTCACCATCTTGACATCTTCGCAATCTGGTTTAATTTGTTTTTTACCCATTTTTTTCAAGAAAGTGTTTTTGTTTAAAAGTCAAAATTTGAGGGCTGTATTTGATGATACATTTCTAGACTGAAAGTGAGCCAAAGTCTTCCAACATTACCATTAATTTAGGTTGACAGTTGTTCGGTAGGCCTGAATGACTTAATACATCATCAGCAAAATTAGATAACTGTCATGATTGGTTGAAGTGATCCGACCCACATACAGAGAACCACTCAGAGACCAAGGGAAAAGGTTTAACAGGTTTATTAAATTTAGATGAATAACAGAAGTTGGATCTGGAACTCAGTGGAGTGGTGAACCGGAACTGGAAAGTCTGAAGGGGAGATCACAGTGATCAGTTCAAGGACCGTAGGAAATTTGACTGAGGCTTGAATATTACTGGAGAGGGACTCACGTTTGAGGGGGATCAATCCTTGAATCCAGCTTGTGGGGGATAATCCAGAGAAGAGGGAACTTGTTGGAGGGTGGACAGATAGACAAGCGTTGGAACCAAAGGAGCAGACTGTCACTTGGATTTCCGATGAGGACTTGAACAGATCATGTGGAGGTTTTCCCCTGCTCAGTGTGTACTCAGTTAATCCTTCCAGGGGGAGAAGGCCAGGCATCCAGTTACACAGGAAGATTTCCTGCCGAAAAGGCAAAGACAAAAACAAAGTTAGACTCAGAGAAACAAAGGCTCAGATTAGACTCAGCTAAACTCAGCTTAGCTAGAGTACCCAAAACTGGCAAACACTATGGCATCGAGGTAGTGACAGCACACTGCTCAAATACTCCTCCAGTAATGATCAGACGAGCCGCAGGTGTGCTGCGAGGCCCAACGAGGACAGGGCACCACCTGGTGGTGGAGAGAGAAAAACACACAAACAACTCATACAAACTGGATTCCTGACAATAACATCCTTTTCAAGTACATTTCTACCTTTAATCATATTATTTGTATTCCTTTTTTATCACATATGACATGGAAAGTCCTTCTGATATTGTTTTAAGCCTGACTCTGGCTGATCAAACCAGTTTAATCTAGATACACCAGTTTGGATATAGGGCTGGGCGATAAAGAAAAAAAGCTTATCGATAAAAAAAATGCATATTGATCGATATCGATAATTATTGAAAAGATTTGAAACCATATTTTGTGTGCAGCTCTGCCTGGACTTTTTATAATAATGCTAAATGATTTGATTTTAATAAAAAACACAAACACAGACTTCGAATTAACTTTATTTAACCAACTTTTTTAACCATAACAGAATTGTTTTAAAGAAAAATAACTTAAGAGACCTGGGTTATGTTACTAAATACTGACAAAGAATAAACTAAAGTGACCAGAAAAAGTGACCAAAATAAATATAACGAATAAATAAATGCCCCCCCACCGCCGCCGCCCCCGTTTCCTGCTTTAACCTGAGTTAATACTTTGAAGTTTCTGGCCCCTCAGCATTTTTCTCTCAATTGTTAGAACTACGTGGGAAACTGCCCAGAACTGAAAATATATATATATTTTCCCGAAATTCCCGAAGATTCGCTTCACTCTGTGTACTCCGACGTCGAGAATCAAGAATCCACCTTTCGTATTCCATTTTCAGAGTTTTTTAAAGTGTTTAACAGAGACGTTAGCACCTCGACGTCGGAGTACACAGAGTGAAGCGAAAAGACTACAACTGTGTAAACAGGCCCCATTTCCGTTTCCGGTGGCAGGGGAATATTGACTATTCCAACAGAACTCAATGGGATTTACAAAATGCTAAATAAAACACTACAGGAACGTTTTTTCTTTACGAAACTTTTTTGGAACGTCATTGAACAGCGCTGACGACCCGGTGAGTAGCATATAAAAAAAAAAGAAAGTTTAAGGTTGTTTTAAGGACATTATCGGACATGCACTATGGAAGCCGTTCTGAAGCAGCCAGGGGTGGATTCTAAATGAGCCAAAAAGCAGAGACAGGACCAATTGTCAAAATTTTGGTGTCGATCATTCGATTTCATCCTGGACACTACAGAAAATGGGCTAAAAGTGTTAAAAACCAGAATTCTACTTTAATTTCAGCTTTTTTCATTCAGCAAAAAAGCATTCCCACTTTGCTGTTTCTCCGAAACAGCTTTTTCTAGTTTCATCTATTTTCAGCCATGTTGATAATGGAAACCGAATGAGATTCAAAATAATCAGTGAGACAACGATTATTTGTCTTTAGCTTAATTTCATGATGATGCTTTAAAGAAAAATGTTTGCTCCTTTTCATGTGACAAACAGATGTTAAAATAATGTTTTTTTTCTATGTTGATGGCAGTTTTAAAGAGGTTTCTTTAAACAATGTCTGTCTGATAGAATATTTAGGTGTTTTTCTTATTGTGGAATGGTATTTTTCTTTAACCTGTTTGTCAGTGATGTTAAAGTCTGTTTTTTCTCTTTTCCTCAATAAAAATGATTACTTAGAAGCCTTGCTGAGATGAAAGGAAAGGAGGGACATTTGAAAGGAAGTTTCCCCCTACTGTAGGTTAGATAAGGGGGGAACAAGTCAAGATTCTCACGTCCTGGTGTGAACAGAAAACAATTGTCATCTCTGTCCTTTGATGAGCTAAAGTGTTTTCTCTTGGGAAATGTTAATGTGTGGGTAGTCCCCTTTTTATCCAGGGGTTGGCATGCTGCAGCCTCAGAACATCACTGAGCTGCATTTAGGCTGGTTGTATGTTCTCCTTTGCAAGGTGAAATTAAAGCCTTTTCTTCCTATAATATCAACTCTCAGCGCTCATATATTTTTTTAACTCGACATTATATTTTAACAGTTCCTATTATACCCACTGTGATCCAACCACCCGACTGGCCTCAAAAATTCAGAGGAGAGACAGTCACTCTGAGATGTGAGATCCATGGAGGTGGAGGAGTTCAGTGGACGTATGAATGGAGTCCAACAAGCAGAAACTCTCCAACATCCAGTGAATACAGGATCACTGCAGCTGACAGAGGAGAATATAAATGCAGAGGAAGAACAGATGTCTTTACAATAACAGAGTGGGGAGTCCTTAGGTTAACTCTGTCAGGTGAGTTTTTTTTTTTTTTTATCTTTCACCCATGTATGCATTTCATTAGGGATTTTAACATATTCAGTATAAAAATGTTAAGACTCCTCTATCGTTGAAAATACCTTATGACTTAACTCATTAGTAATTAGTACACTCATTAATAAAACATGACACTCATTATTCATCACATTTATTAAAAAAGTAGGATCTGCTTCTAAACTCAAAAAACATGGTTCATGTGTAACAAATGAATGTTACTGCAATACCTTCAATGAAATGTTAGAGTAAGATTAAATAAACTAGAAAATTTCTAAAGAAATTTTGAGGGGGGCCACCTACTGCCCGTTCTGGGTACCGGGCCATTACGGCCCTGGCAAGTGATGTCGGGGCTCCCCAGACCGACTGCTTAAGCCTTTGAGGGCTGCTGAGGGAAGGAGAGAGGGCAAGCCCATGGGCACAGAGAGCTGTGTGCCACTTTGGCTGAAATCTGGGAAATAGACGTGCACAGCCTATGATGCACAAGGGTAATATGGGTTGTCCATATTGAACTGCAGTGGGTAAAGCTCATTTGGTGGACTCAGCCCGCCTGCTAAGAGCCATTGCAGTGATGAAATCACCATTGGTGGGCTCAGCCCGCCTGCTAAGAGCCATTGCAGTGATGAAATCACCATTGGTGGGCTCAGCCCGCCTGCTAAGAGCCATTGCAGTGATGAAATCACCATTGGCGGGCAGCATTGTAAATATTCATTTAGAGGCACAAAATAAATAAATAAAGGGTTCGTTCCTCTATCTACACTTGATCATTTATAAACATGATAAAATTGGTATTTCCCGTGTCTCCATGTTTGAACAATATTTCTAAGCTTTGTGACAGAAGCTAAATTACTCACTCAGAGAATAAAGTCTGATTTATTTCAGTGAACATTTTCCTAAAACAAAATCTCATTCTAATAATGGTCTGTTTTCTGTTTGTTTCCTCCAGCAGATAAACCCACAGCCTCACTAACAGCAGATCAGGAAATAACACCACTAGGGGGCAGTGTAACACTGACCTGCTATGTGTCCATCTCTACTGGCTGGAAGTTTGACTGGTTCAGACAGGAGTTAGAGTCTTCTAGAGCTCAGCTCATCAGAAACAATGAACCTGATGGAGTCCTCAGCATCTCAGAGGGAGGTCTATACAGCTGCAGAGGAGGAAGAGGAGATCCAGTTTTCTACACTGAAAACAGCAACACGGTCACCATTTATAAAACTGGTGAGTTTAGTTCTAGGTTGTGGGGAAAAAAGATATTTTATTATTTCATCTATTTTCAGCCATGTTGATAATGGAAACCGAATGAGATTCAAAATAATCAGTGAGACAACGATTATTTGTCTTTAGCTTAATTTCATGATGATGCTTTAAAGAAAAATGTTTGTTCCTTTTCATGTGACAAACAGATGTTAAAATAATGTTTTTTTTCTATGTTGATGGCAGTTTTAAAGAGGTTTATTTAAACAATGTCTGTCTGATAGAATATTTAGGTGTTTTTCTTATATTTTATCAGTTCCTGTTATACCCACTGTGATCCAACCACCCGACTGGCCTCAGATATTCAGAGGAGAGAAAGTCACTCTGAGATGTGAGATCCATGGAGGTGGAGGAGCTCAGTGGACGTATGAATGGAGACCAACCAGCAGAAACTCTCCAACATCCAGTGAATACAGGATCACTGCAGCTGACAGTGGAGAATATAGATGCAGAGGAAGAACAGATGTCTTTACAATAACAGAGTGGGGAGTCCTTAGGTTAACTCTGTCAGGTGAGTTTTTTTTTTTTTTTTATCTTTCACCCATGTATGCATTTCATTAGGGATTTTAACATATTCAGTATAAAAATGTTAAGACTCCTCTATCGTTGAAAATACCTTATGACTTAACTCATTAGTAATTAGTACACTCATTAATAAAACATGACACTCATTGTTCATCACATTTATTAAAAAAGCAGGATCTGCTTCTAAACTCAAAAAACATGGTTCATGTGTAACAAATGAATGTTACTGCAATACCTTCAGTAAAATGTTAGAGTAAGATTAAATAAACTAGAAAATTTCGAAAGAAATTTTGAGGGGGGCCACCTACTGCCCGTTCTGGGTACCGGGCCATTACGGCCCTGGCAAGTGATGTCGGGGCTCCCCAGACCAACTGCTTACGCCTTTGAGGGCTGCTGAGGGAAGGAGAGAGGGCAAGCCCATGGGCACAGAGAGCTGTGTGCCACTTTGGCTGAAATCTGGGAAATAGACGTGCACAGCCTATGATGCACAAGGGTAATATGGGTTGTTCATATTGAACTGCAGTGGGTAAAGCTCAGTTGGCGGGCTAAGCCCGCCTGCTAAGAGCCATTGCAGTGATGAAATCACCATTGGCGGGCAGCATTGTAAATATTCATTTAGAGGCACAAATTAAATAAATAAATAAAGGGTTTGTTCCTCTATCTACACTTGATCATTTATAAACATGATAAAATTGGTATTTCCCGTGTCTCCATGTTTGAACAATATTTCTAAGCTTTGTGACAGAAGCTAAATGACTCACTCAGAGAATAAAGTCTGATTTATTTCAGTGAACATTTTCCTAAAACAAAATCTCATTCTAATAATGGTCTGTTTTCTGTTTGTTTCCTCCAGCAGATAAACCCACAGCCTCACTAACAGCAGATCAGGAAATAACACCACTAGGGGGCAGTGTAACACTGACCTGCTATGTGTCCATCTCTACTGGCTGGAAGCTTGACTGGTTCAACCCAGTCTCATGGGAAAATGTACCCCCACTACGTTGGTCCACACTGCAAAACGTAGTGGAGGTACATTAATGGCCATTTTTTTGTGGTACTGTTACGTTTCTTCTGCCTATACGTTTTCTATTGTTTTACGTCCTAGTCACGTGACTTTCAAGATTCCAGCTGGGAGAAGAAAAAAAATAAATATATGGCCGACATTCGCTCATTTTTGTGTGGAAAGATTAATGACTTGAGTTTGTTTTTGCATTAAAATGAGTTTTGATTATATTTCTAGTGAGAAATGTATAGTTTGTTGCCAGAATATTTACTCAGGGAATGTACATATTCACTTGCTTGTTCGTTTCTTGCAAAGATTTTTCAAGATAATGTGAAACTGTAACATTTTGGTATAAACATGGCTGAGATTTCTCTAACTTTTAGTGGGAAAATCAATAATTTCAATCAGTTTCTGCATTTAAATGGGTTTTTGATTACATTTATAGCGAGGAGTGTAGGGTTTATTTACATAATATTTACTTAGTGAACATACATAATCACCCGCTTGCTAGTTTTTGCTACGTTTTTCGGATCTCGTCAGGATTATGTGAAATTGCAACGTTTTGGCTGCTACCCATCGCCTAGCATTTAGCTGCCGCCCCGATTCAACATTGAATTCTTTGTGATTTAACTCCATCTGACGGATAAAACCCTCGCCACTGCGTGCGTTGCGTCTGAGGTTGATTTTCAGATCAATGCATTACGTCGTGGCATACGGGAGAAACTAATTAAACTAGTTAAAAAAAGGATCATGGGTTAAGATCGGATGTGTTTTATTTGGAAATCTACCGGATCCTTTGTGCATTTCACTTCCTGTTTGGTGCGATCTCATTGATGGGTTTTGACCAGATTTTGACCAAAGAGGAACTAAAAAAAAAAAAAAAAAACAATTTAAATACACAACCAGCATATCTGGAATCAATGACAGAGAGCATACATAATCACCCGCTTGCTAGTTTTTGCTACGTTTTTCGGATCTCGTCAGGATTATGTGAAATTGCAACGTTTTGGCTGCTACCCATCGCCTAGCATTTAGCTGCCGCCCCGATTCAACATTGAATTCTTTGTGATTTAACTCCATCTGACGGATCAAACCCTCGCCACTGCGGCGTTGCGTCTGAGGTTGATTTTCAGATCAATGCATTACGTCGTGGCATACGGGAGAAACTAATTAAACTAGTTAAAAAAAAGGATCATGGGTTAAGATCGGATGTGTTTTATTTGGAAATCTACCGGATCCTTTGTGCAATTAACTTCCTGTTTGGTGCGATCTCATTGATGGGTTTTGACCAGATTTTGACCAAAGAGGAACTAAAAAAAAAAAAAAAAAACAATTTAAATACACAACCAGCATATCTGGAATCAATGACAGAGAGCATACATAATCACCCGCTTGCTAGTTTTTGCTACGTTTTTCGGATCTCGTCAGGATTATGTGAAATTGCAACGTTTTGGCTGCTAGCCATCGCCTAGCATTTAGCTGCCGCCCCGATTCAACATTGAATTCTTTGTGATTTAACTCCATCTGACGGATCAAACCCTCGCCACTGCGGCGTTGCGTCTGAGGTTGATTTTCAGATCAATGCATTACGTCGTGGCATACGGGAGAAACTAATTAAACTAGTTAAAAAAAAGGATCATGGGTTAAGATCGGATGTGTTTTATTTGGAAATCTACCGGATCCTTTGTGCAATTAACTTCCTGTTTGGTGCGATCTCATTGATGGGTTTTGACCAGATTTTGACCAAAGAGGAACTAAAAAAAAAAAAAAAAAACAATTTGAATACACAACCAGCATATCTGGAATCAATGACAGAGAGCGACTGGGACCAGAAGTTTATTAATTTCTCCCCACTGATTTCCATTCAAAATGTTTTCTATCCCACCGTGCTCTAGGGAAGGGGCGGGCATACCGCCACCTACTGTTCATGAGTGTGTAGCAACATTGTTTTACATCTATTAAATTCTATTTTTTAATTTTTTATTCTGAAGATAAATAAATAATGCTTTCCTTAATCTATAAATATCTTTTATATTTCTTTTATTTCCCAATAATCCTTTAAGACTCCATTCTTGGCCTGTCCTCTTTTCAATTTCTTCCTTTCAGGTCCAGATGTTTTGCAGTTCATCAATACATGTTATACATTTTCTATCTCTCCACATCCTTCACATTTATCAGTATTTTTCCTCCCTATTAAGTATAAATTGTCATTTAAATAAGTATGACCTACTCTTAATCTGATCATTATTATTTCTTCCCTTCGGTTTCTCTCATTAATATTTCTATTTAATACTGACTTTTGTACTTTATATAACCTTCTTCCTTTTTATCTTCATTCCACCTTTTTTTTTTTTGCCATTTTTCAATTTCTTTCCTCTTAATAAATGATTTTCCTTCCCCTTTCCCTAAAGGAATTGTAATTGTTATTTGTCTACTTTTCATTCCAGCTAACTTTCCATTAATTAGCTTGAAAACAGCACTTTGTAGGCACCCAGTTTCTCTAACAATGGCCCTTTTTGGGTTACCCTCCATGCATTGGGTGTCAGTTCAGTGGCAGTTCCAGAACATTTTCTTAGGGTTGACCAGGCAGCACAATAATGTGCATGTGGCCAAAAAGTAATAGGGATCAAATTCGGTTCAGAGTCAAGCTATCGGGATCAGGCATCAGGTTCAATTTGCATATTTTCCTAGCCAAAACAAGGATTTGTTGGGCTACTGTAATTTTGTATTGAAAAACGTCCTGAATGGGAAGTCTTCAAACTTGAAAAACAAAGTCCAAAGTTTTTTGTTTTTTTTTGGAATGATTATGACCTGGATGTCTAAGAATCTTCACCAGCTTATCAGGGAAATGAATGCCCACAATGTCTATATTCTCCAAAAGAGAATAACAGAACAGACCTTCATGAGGCCCTTGTTAAAGCTATGCATATATTTATGCATCTATGCTCTTCAAATAACTTTCTGGTTCGATGCAACATTTACATTAAATGGGTTGAGAGGTTGTTCTTTACCAGTAAATACATAAAAGATTCCCAGATGACTGCCGATACAAACTCTCCCCTATAAAACCTGAAACTAATTCTTATAAGAGAGTAAAATCTGTATTAGTCTTCATTAAATGTAGCATATTGTTGTACATAATCGATTGCTTTATTTTTGGTGTCAGCTTTTGGTCAATATGCTAACCTTAAAAGGTCAAAGTGGGAAAATGTAGTAGTAGTAGACAAATTAGCAATTAGAGGAGGCAATAACAATTACAATTCCTTTAGGGAAAGGAAAATCATTTATTAAGAGGAAAGAAATTGAAAAATGGCAAAAAAAGGTGGAATGAAGATAAAAAGGAAGAAGGTTATATAAAGTACAAAAGTCAGTATTAAATAGAAATATTAATGAGAAAAACCGAAGGGAAGAAATAATAATGATCAGATTAAGAGTAGGTCATACTTATTTAAATGACAATTTATACTTAATAGGGAGGAAAAATAATGATAAATGTGAAGGATGTGGAGAGATAGAAAATGCAGATGTATTGATGAACTGCAAAACATATGAACCTGAAAGGAAGAAATTGAAAAGAGGACAGGCCAAGAATGGAGTCTTAAAGGATTATTGGGAAATAAAGGAAATATAAAAGATATTTATAGATTAAGGAAAGCATTATTTATTTATCTTCAGAATACAAAATTAAAAAATAGAATTTAATAGATGTAAAACAATGTTGCTACACACTCATGAACAGTAGGTGGCGGTATGCACGCCCTTTCCCTAGAGCCCGGTGGGATAGAAAACATTTTGAATGGAAATCAGTGGGGAGAAATTAATAAACTTCTGGTCCCAGTCGCTCTCTGTCACTGATTCCAGATATGCTGGTTGTGTATTCAAATTGTTTTTTTTTTTTTTTTTTTTTTTAGTTCCTCTTTGGTCAAAATCTGGTCAAAACCCATCAATGAGATCGCACCAAACAGGAAGTTAATTGCACAAAGGATCCGGTAGATTTCCAAATAAAACACATCCGATCTTAACCCATGATCCTTTTTTTTAACTAGTTTAATTAGTTTCTCCCGTATGCCACGACGTAATGCATTGATCTGAAAATCAACCTCAGACGCAACGCCGCAGTGGCGAGGGTTTGATCCGTCAGATGGAGTTAAATCACAAAGAATTCAATGTTGAATCGGGGCGGCAGCTAAATGCTAGGCGATGGCTAGCAGCCAAAACGTTGCAATTTCACATAATCCTGACGAGATCCGAAAAACGTAGCAAAAACTAGCAAGCGGGTGATTATGTATGTTCACTAAGTAAATATTATGTAAATAAATGTAGCGTCCCGGCTAATTGATGGTCTGACTCTTTAACTGATGGTTCATATTCCTTTATTTTAGAATGGTCTTTGAAGGCAGCATATGAACTCACCTTAAGAGCTATAAGAAAATAAAAGTAGAAAACCACAATTACATTTCCTTTTAATCTAATAAACAACCGTTTAAACTAAGCAGATTGCAGATAAACACACAAATTATTCTGAGCTATTAATAAAACAAACGAATTAGCTTAGCTATAAAAAGACAGATACAAGGCTAAAACTTGCTACATCTAACACATGTTACATCCATGAAACAATCATCAAACTCCAACCGGACACAATATAACATGAAAAATAATTAAAACAAACCTTGTGCCCTGTATAGCCAGGTGCTAGTGCCTTTTATAAACTTCGGAATACCTTTACTGCAATTTACCGTCAGTTAGTAAGCGTTAAAAGAAAAACCGGAAGTGAAGGGGTCTCGGCGAGCGACTTTCAAAATAAAACGGAAATTGCCTTTTCTAAATATAAAAAAAAAATAAAAAATAGTGAGCTGACATCGAGTCGCTTTTCATAACACCAATTACACAAAAATAAAAACAACAAATTAACTGACATGTTTGATCATAATAAAGGTAATTTACACTCCCACCAAATCATTACTGGTTTTCATCAATTATGGGATGTAAAGCATGAATGATTTCTAAACCATGCAACCTTTAATACTTGAGTAAAAAAAAAAAAGAGAGGTCCTTAAACTCTTCATAAAGCAAAGGATATGGCAGAGGAGTGAAGCAGATGATTAAGCAGTCTCTAAGAGCAGGACCAGCTTCTGTACTGGACGTTCAATGATGGATGGCTTGCCTGAACGCTGTCCATTCCTTCCTATCTTCCGATCTCCAACACGAATCTTTACTCTCCTCACTAGTCCATCTTTATCAGTTATTGTCTCTTCAACTTTAGCCAATTTCCACTCATTGCGAGGTAAATCCTCTGTCTTTTTCAGCACAATGTCGCCGACCTTGAGATTTCCTCTTGGATTATGCCAACGTTGTCTGGTGGTGATATTATAGACATACTCTCTTCTCCACCGACCCCAGAACAGCTCGGCCAAATACTGTACACGCCGCCACCTCTTGCGAGCATACAGGTCCTCTCTGATGAATCTGCCAGGAGGTGGTAAAGCTGCTGTAGGTTTCATGGTAAGCAGGTGATTAGGTGTTAGTGGCTCTGGACTGTCTGGATCATTTAAGCTGTCAACTGTGAGTGGACGGCTGTTTACAATAGCTGCTGCCTCATAAAAGAATGTCCGTAAAGAGGCATCGTCCAGCCTGCCTGATGAAGATGAAAGAGTGAAACGAAGAATATTCCTCACCGTTCGGATCTGTCTCTCCCATACGCCTCCAGCATGGCTTGCATGTGGAGCGTTCATACTAAAGTCACATTGTTTCTCAGCCAAAAATGTGGTCAGGCGGTTAGCATCCACTTGTTTGAGAGCTTCATTAAGTTCATTTCTAGCTCCAACGAAGTTCGTTCCTTGGTCACACTTTATGTCGCGTACTGCTCCTCTTATGGCGATGAAACATCGGAGTCCGTTTATGAAGGCATCTGTCGACATGTCGTCTAACATTTCAATGTGAATAGCTCGACAGCAAAGGCAGGTGAAAAGCAAGCCGTATCTCTTTTGTACCTTGCGTCCTTGTTTAGTGAGAAACGGACCAAAACAGTCCATCCCACAGTAGGTGAAAGGTGGTGATGGATCCACACGCTCAGGTGGCAAATCTGCCATACGTTGTTTCTCTGTGAACCTTCTGAGTTTCCGACATGTAACACATTGATGTAAATGCGTTGCCACAGCTCTGTTGATTCCTGGAATCCAGAATCCATTTGATCTAATCTCATTAATAGTTAGACCCTTACCCTGATGCTGCACTTTCTCATGACAATGAGCAATTATTGCCTTGGTGATGTGATGATTTTTCGGTATAACGACTGGATGCTTCAGTGAGGTAGGTAGTGATGCATTTTTCAGTCTTCCTCCCACCCTAAGAAGTCCATCCTGATCAAGAAAGACATCCATCTTAAACAGTTTACTCTGAGAAGGAAGTTGAGCTACCTTACTGAGCAACTTTATCTCTTCTGGATACACTTGTCTCTGTAAGTCTCTTATGATGATGCGTTGTGCGTGTTCTTGCTCTTGTACAGTGCTGTGGTTTGTCGACTTGTCATTCTTAACACGACGAATAAGACGAGCAACAGCCTGGATTGCCTTTGACCATGAAGAAAACTTTGACAAGCGATCTGAGAGACTTAACTGTTCCTGTTTCTGTGTTCTAAGAATCTGAATCCTCTTCACTTCGGGGTCTCCAATCTGTATTTCTGTGCAGACATTTGTAGCTGGCGGAATCTCCTTTTCCTGCAAGAATTGAGGTCCTGAAAACCAGCTTGAAATGAGAATCTCACTTGCACTTGATCCCCTGGATGCAATATCTGCTGGGTTATCCTTAGTTGAGACATACCTCCATTGCTGAGGAGAGGAGCTGAGTTGTATTTTCTGTATCCGATTTGCGACGAAGGTGTGAAAACGACGTGCCTCGTTGTGAATATATCCCAAGACCACTTTCGAATCGGTCCAGAAATATTCAACAACATCTGTCAAACCAAGCTCCTCCTTCAAAGTGTTGCTTGCTGTGGCTGACACAACAGCGGCTGCCAGTTCTAGCCGAGGTATCGTTGTGACCTTGATTGGAGCCACTCTGGATTTCCCCATGACCAGAGCACAATGGACATTTCCACCTTCATTCACTTGTCTCAGATATGAACACTGTCCATAACCACATGTGCTCGCATCAGAAAAATGATGTAGCTCCCTTTTCACAACTCGGCCGAAACCAGGAGGCACATAGCAGCGTGGTACAGTGATTTTCTCTAAATTTGTAAGATCCTTCTTCCAGCGCTCCCACACTGGTTGCAGTTCACAGGGCAGGGGATCGTCCCAGCCTATGCCATGTCTACATATTTCCTGAAGCACCCTTTTCCCAGTTAGCAGGATAGGGGCAATAAATCCCAGCGGGTCAAAAATGGATGCCACCGTTGACAGGATACCACGTCGTGTTGCTGGCTGGTCTTTTAGGCTGAGACGAAATCTGAAGGTGTCTGATGCGATGTGCCAGTGGATACCCAAGGCTCTCTCTAAAGTCACATCCTTGAAGACCAGATCCAGAGCTTTCACTTCAGCATTATGCTCAGATGATGGTATACTCTCCAGTACAGCTCTGTTGTTACACACAAACTTGTGCAATCTTAGACCACCTCTAGCACAGAGCTTCTGCGCTTCTTGTGCAAGCTGAATAGCATCATCCACATTTTCTATACTGGTAACACCATCATCAACATAAAAATCCTTCATGATGAATTGTGATCCAAGTGGAAATTCCATCTCATTGTCTTTAGCAAGCTGCTTCAGTCCATAGTTAGCGCATCCTGGCGATGACGCCGCACCAAAGAGATGCACTTTCATTCTGAATTCTTACGGCTCTGCATTGAAGTTGCTGTCTTTCCACCACAAGAAGCGTAGGTAGTCTCTGTCAGCTTTATAAACATAGAACTGATGGAACATCTTTTCGATGTCACACATCAATGCAATGTAGTGCTTTCTGAATCTGAGAAGCACACCATTCAGATTATTTAGCAGATCTGGCCCTGACAGAAGGTGGTCATTCAGGTTTGTTCCCTTGTGCTTGGCAGAACAGTCAAAAACTACACGGAGTTTATCGGGTTTTTTAGAGTGATAGACTCCGTGGTGGGGAATATACCATCTCTCTCCTTCTTTTCCTTGATCACAAACCTCCTCTGCTTCACCCTTTTGGATAATTTCATCCATAAAGTTTATATAGTGCTCTCTGTACTTGTCATCTTTCATTAGCTTTCTTTTGAGTTGATTTAGCCGTACCAGAGCTTGTTGCTTATTGTTAGGGAGATGGGGTCTCTCTTTAAAGGGGAGAGGCATCTCATAATGTCCATTACTGTTTCTCCTGATTCCTTCCTTTAACACATCTAGGAAGTGGATGTCATCTTGGGAAACAGTCTTTTCATCCTTGTTAGCATCCTTAAAATCAGATTCAAGGACTCTGAGGGCCTCTGCTGGAGTTACAGGAGGAAGCTCTCTGACAGAAACCCTGTGACACATGTTTGTGCTGCTTGGTGAGTCATGATGAGGTAATGAACAGCCTACAATACTCCAACCAAGATCCGTACGAACAGCATATGGTTCATTGTCTCCTCCCAGGATTACCTGCCGTGGTGCCAGCGCTCTTGAGCAATTGTAGCCGATCAGCAGACCGACTTCACATTCCAGCTGTGATGGGATTTCATCTGCAATTTTGATTAGATGATTCCAGTGCCGTGCCGTGTCACAGGTAGGAATGTGCGTTCGATTCACTGGTATAGAGTCCTTGGTGTAAACAGGGGGGAGATCGATGTAGGTGGCAGAGCTGTAACCTCTCACTCTCAAATCTGACACTCTTTGACTATGCATTATTGTGTCCTTTCCTGTCATTGTTGTTAGCTTCAACCTTACAGGATGTGTCTTGACTTGCAAACTGTTACTAACTTCTTCATCAATAAAAACTGTGTCACTTTGACTATCAAGCAGAGCATAAACAAGTTTTTCCATACCTGGATTACTGATAGAAGAAACCCACACAGGTACGATCATCGAGGTGTTAGTGGATGGCTCCTTGGTTGTCACACTAAGAGACAATGTAGATGCTGTTTCCTCTGTGGTGCTTATATTTGGGACTGATGTGGGTTTAGCTTTGGTGTAGTTATCGTCATGAAGAAGTGTAGGATGTCTTCCTTTACAGTTCTCACATGAAGGTCTGTTGCGGCAATCTTTTGCATTATGGCCTGTCCTCAAGCAGCCATAACAAAGTTTCTTGTCTTTCACATACTTCCGTCGTTCCTCCAGATCCTTTCCTTTGAACTCGGGACAGTGATGAAGTTGATGTTTACTGTTCTGACAGAACATACATGGTGGCTTTTGACTTGTTTTTAACTGTCCCTGAGTTTCAGTCTCTGCTACTGCTTGTGTGTGATAAACACTAGATTTATATTTCTTTTCCTTCAGGTGACTCTTGGAAAGTGGGAAATTCCTGATCATCTCTCATGACTTGGGTGACTTTCCGATTCCACTGTGATGCTGTCCAATCAGGTAGCTTTTGAGCAAGTTTCTGATTTTCTTCACAATCATTTAAAATATCAAGACCTTTAATATAAGGCATTGCTTCTAGACATGAGTGTAAAAAGTCAGCAAATGCTCTGAGGCCTTCTGCATCTTTTGGATGGATCTTTGGCCAGTTTGTTAGTTTTTCCCTGAATGCCTTTTGTATAACAAATGGCTGACCATACCTTCTGTTGAGACGGTTCCATGCATCATTATAAGCTTCATCATCATTTCTATAAAATATGCCATCAAGTGTCTTTCTAGCTGGGCCTGCAACATATTTTTTCAAATAATGCAGTTTATCAGCTGAGGCAATATTCTTTTTATCAATGAGAGATGTGAATGAAGCCTTCCATTCGACAAACTGAATAGGATCACCAGTAAATATGGATGGTTCTGGCATTGGAAGCCTGTTCAAAGCTATGCTATCTTGGACAGCTTGAGCGAGATAACTTACATCTGTCCGTGCATGTGACGCTGTCTCTCTGACATCAGTAGGCTGCTGGAGGAGAGCTGAGGACACAGGTTTCTCAGTATACACAGGCTGTTGTTCTCTTGTTCTCCTCTGATCCAGCCATGCAGTAGAATGAACACTTGCTTCCTGCATAACTTCCTGCTCATAGGTTGTGAGCCTAGCTCGTGCAGCTCTAATGTCTTTCTCTTCCTTTAATCTTTCCAGTTCACGTTTTTGAGCTTCAAGTTCTTTCCTCTGTTGCTCCTCTAGCAGTTGAATCTTTTCTTTTTGTTTCTCCTCCTTCAATAACAGTTCATACTCGGCTTCCTTAGCTGCTAGTTCTGCTGCAGCATCTGCTCTTTTTGCGGCTATGACAGAATGGTGGCTGGAACCTTTACTTGAGTGATGACTTGAAGGTGAAGCTGTGGAGCCATAGATGGAGCGAGCATAATCTCTGTTAAGAAGCTCATGTAGACTTTGCCTTACTGTTTCACCGTCATATTCTCCATCAATGCCTGATATCCTTTCAAGACCAATTTTTATAATGTCCCTTGTAACTGCCTCACAAGCATCGATGCGACGCCTTATGTCGCTGGATGGAGTGAGGTGAGCTCTAAGTTCCATGTACATGTTGATAACACTGCTCTTTCCCTCCTCCAGTGTGTCTATAAGAGCTGCAATGTCACTTTCAGGAATATTTTCCTTTAGTTGCTCTCTAGCCTTACGTGCTTGGGTTTTCCATTGTTCATAAATGTGAACTAACCTTTTTTCCTTCTTGTGAGCCTCCTCTTCCTGATATGCAAGCATCTTTTCAGTTGGATTCCGTACACGACCAGAGCGACGGAGATGCTCTTCTTCATTTGCCTTATCCGTTGTCTGTTCAGAGTCTCTGTCTTCTGGAGGTGTTTTGACTGATGCTTCCATGTTGTGTAGGTGTCACAATCCTTGACCATCACATAAGTCCCTCTGCTCTTCCTTTGATTAACAGTGTGGAGGGACTGATGGGGTGAAGCTCTTACTGTAGCGTCCCGGCTAATTGATGGTCTGACTCTTTAACTGATGGTTCATATTCCTTTATTTTAGAATGGTCTTTGAAGGCAGCATATGAACTCACCTTAAGAGCTATAAGAAAATAAAAGTAGAAAACCACAATTACATTTCCTTTTAATCTAATAAACAACCGTTTAAACTAAGCAGATTGCAGATAAACACACAAATTATTCTGAGCTATTAATAAAACAAACGAATTAGCTTAGCTATAAAAAGACAGATACAAGGCTAAAACTTGCTACACCTAACACATGTTACATCCATGAAACAATCATCAAACTCCAACCGGACACAATATAACATGAAAAATAATTAAAACAAACCTTGTGCCCTGTATAGCCAGGTGCTAGTGCCTTTTATAAACTTCGGAATACCTTTACTGCAATTTACCGTCAGTTAGTAAGCGTTAAAAGAAAAACCGGAAGTGAAGGGGTCTCGCCGAGCGACTTTTAAAATACAACGGAAATTGCCTTTTCTAAATATAAAAAAAAAATAAAAAATAGTGAGCTGACATCGAGTCGCTTTTCATAACACCAATTACACAAAAATAAAAACAACAAATTAACTGACATGTTTGATCATAATAAAGGTAATTTACAATAAACCCTACACTTCTCGCTATAAATGTAATCAAAACCCATTTAAATGCAGAAACTGATTGAAATTATTGATTTTCCCACTAAATGTTAGAGAAATCTCAGCCATGTTTATACCAAAATGTTACAGTTTCACATTATCTTGAAAAATCTTTGCAAGAAACGAACAAGCAAGTGAATATGTACATTCCCTGAGTAAATATTCTGGCAACAAACTATACATTTCTCACTAGAAATGTAATCAAAACTCATTTTAATGCAAAAACAAACTCAAGTCATTAATCTTTCCACAAAAAATGAGCGAATGTCGGCCATATATTTATTTTTTTTCTTCTCCCAGCTGGAATCTTGAAAGTCACGTGACTAGGACGTAAAACAATAGAAAGCGTATAGGCAGAAGAAACGTAACAGTACCACAAAAAAATGGCCATTAATGTACCTCCACTACGTTTTGCAGTGTGGACCAACGTAGTGGGGGTACATTTTCCCATGAGACTGGGTTGGGTTCAGACAGAAGTCAGAGTCTTTTGGAGATCAGCCCATCAGATTCAATGAACCACATGGAGTCCTCAGCATCTCAGAGGGAGGTCTATATAGCTGCAGAGGAAGAAGAGGAGATCCAGTTTTCTACACTGAAAACAGCAACAAGGTCACCATTTATAAAACTGGTGAGGTTAGGTCTTTATTGTAGAATAATAAAATCTGACTCTGTTTAAATGTTTAATGAGTTTATCTGTTGCTATGAACAACAAATAACATTAGTAAACAATATTTATAAGACTAAAGCTCCAAAGCAGAACATTGGTCCACGTTTATCTTCTGGAAAAATTGAGGAGGGTTGGAAGTTATTACATAACTTAAAAAAAACAACCTTTAGACCTTTAGTTGACGTGATTGACTAAAATACTTTGGACTTCTTTTACTTTTGTCTTGATGCTGTTTGTCTGTTTAGAAAATGTTTTTTTTAATGAGGATTTTGTTTTTTATTTTAATGCCAGTCTTTATTAGGTAAAAAAAAAAAAAATCTTTCTTGATACAGAATATTTTGGGGATAAAATAATCTTTCTTTGTTCCTGTGTCAGTCCGTTTGTTTTCTCTGGGCACCATGTGACTCAGTGATAGAGCAGCTCTATCATATCAGAGGCTCCAATCCTATTTAACTGGACAGACATGATAACCTGACAGACACAATAGCTGTTTAATGTAATCTGTTGGAAATTAAACAACAAAACATTATACAGTCCAAAAAGTCAAATTTGAAGCAGTTTTCATTAAAATGTGGGTTTATATGTTGATGTTTAAGCTTAAAAACATGTGTTTCAAAGTACTAAACGTTACAGCTTTTCTAATTTCAATTTGCTTTACAAACAAGGTTCTTCTCTGGTAACTCAGATTTGTTCTTGTTTTACTAAAAACAGAGATATGTTTTAAATAATTGTAAAAGTAATAATGATAATTCAGTCAAATACCAAATAATTTGTCAGCCCTACAGATAAGCCAAACAGAATCATCAGGAAAATTACTGAAAAGTTAAAGCCAGAACCACAATGCTTTAAATTATACCTAAAGAACACATGAAATCTTTATACCTAAAGAACACATAAAACTAAACTATAATTAAATTAATAAATTTATGATTCATATGTTGCACATCAAAGGGTTAATTGTAATCCATAAAAGTTTAAATGATTCTAATTTTAGTTTAAGGTGGATTCTATCAGTCTTTTTATTGAATGTTATTTATTCCAGTCTCTAAGCCTACTGTGACCCTTCAACCCAACTGGCCCCAGATATTCAGAGGAGAGAAAGTCACTCTGAGATGTGAGATTTATGGAGGTGGAGGAGCTCAGTGGACGTATGAATGGAGACCAACCAGCAGTAACTCTCCAACATCCAGTGAATACAGGATCAACACAGCTACTGAATCCTACAGAGGAGAATATAGATGCAGGGCTAGAGGAGACTACCAGATAACAGCCTGGAGTGATGCCTTCAGACTGACAGTGAGAGGTGAGTCAGACTGAAAACGATTTTGATATCTTAGAGCACATACACCTAAAAAAAAAACATCAATTTTATTTTTCTCTCTTTTATTTCTTTATTCATTTTTCATTATTATTGTTTTTTAGCCATAACTAACCAAGAGCTTAAAGGAATAGTACACCCAAAACATGATTAGCCTTCATTTTCTACTCACCTCCATGCTGAACAACACTCTGGAGTACTTTTTTGATATCTCAAATGCATCTGGAGATCTGGGAGGCTTCTTGCTGTCTGCTGACATTCAAATAATGGAGGTCCATGGCGCCCGAGACAGAAAGGTCCATAAAAGTCCACAAAAACGTGTCAATATTCCTCCATACTGCTCGTCCAATGTAATCCAAGTGTCCTGAGTGGGTAGCATCCAGAATTTACTCGAAACGAAGTCATTTAGAATGTTTTTAGAGCATAAACAGTAGTGTATAGGATTTCCTAATAGCGCCCCCATGCGCGCTCACGATTCTACGGAAGCCGGCAGACCAAACCGGAAGGAAGTGCGCATTCAGCGTCTGGTCTGCCGATAATGCAAGCGTAGAAGAAGAAATGTGCTGTTTACCTGTGCAAAGAAAGAAACAACGAAAGAAAAATGTCTGAGGACTTCAGTGTTGAGGAAGAGCATGAGTTCTTTGCCGAGCTGAATGCGCTGGTTTGGTCTGCCGGCTTCCGTAGAATCGTGAGCGCGCATGGGGGCGCTATTAGGAAATCCTATACACTACTGTTTAGGCTCTAAAACGTTCTAAATGACTTCGTTTCGAGTAAATTCTGGATGCTACCCACTCAGGACACTTGGATTACATTGGACGAGCAGTATGGAGGAATATTGACAAGTTTTTGTGGACTTTTGTGGACCTTTCTGTCTCGGGCGCCATAGACCTCCATTATTTGAATGTCAGCAGACAGCAAGAAGTCTCCCAGATCTCCAGATGCATTTGAGATATCAAAAAAGTACTCCAGAGTGTTGTTCAGCATGGAGGTGAGTAGAAAATGAAGGCTAATCATGTTTTGGGTGTACTATTCCTTTAAAGAAGTATATATATATATATATATATATAGGGCGGAACAGGGTTTACCCAGAACTCGGACGGAGTGGAATGATGCAGCCACTGGTTGCAATTCAGTTTTCATGTGGTACTTGAACAGGTCGTGGTGAAGATGACTTCCTTACTCAAAGAGTGATCTCAGGCAGCGTGCTCAAAGGTGGATGGATCCAAACCTCCGGTTTGGAATCGGCCGCTCAGTGTAAGACTCAGTTGATCCCACTTGGGAGAAGGCGGTCTGAAAAGGTCCAGTTTGCAGGAAGGCTTCCTGCCGAAAGGCAAAGAACAAACAAAGTTGAGACTCAGGGAGAGACAAGCACTCAGTAAAACTCAATGTGATCTCAGCTTAGAGAACAAGAACTCAAAATGCAAAACCCAGATTAGACTCAGCATAAACAAGGCTTGGCTAGAGTACCCCAAACTGGCAAACACTCTGGTGTCGAAGCAGTGGCAACCAGCAGCTTAAGAGCAGTCCGGTGATGAGGCAACAGCTTGCAGGTGTGTGAGGAGGCGAACCAGGCGCCTCCTGGTGGTAAAAGGGAGAAATACAAAAGAGAAGACAAAACGACGAACACAAAAATTGGGATCCTGACAATTTTAGAATTAACTCTAAAATGCACTGAACAGTTCATGGAGTATTGTGTTCTGTTTTGGTAGAACCAGTTAAAAGATTTACAGCAGCTTTTTAACCAGCCGAGTCCATAGCAAAATCAACATGTGAAATAATTCATAAAGTTAAATAAAATAAATAAAAACATAATACATGCAATAAAACATATATACAATAAAACAATAGTATAAGAGCAGCTAAAATAATAAGAAGATTAGAACATTAAACTTTTATTAAAACCCACCTGATACTACTGCTCAATTGACCAAAAGCTATTAAAAAATATGTAATTGTTTTAGGATTGTTGATCTTTACCCTCAGTCCTGGTTTTTTGTTTTCATGTGTTTATATTGTATATATTCTGAAGCCTCTAAAAGCTGTGGTTAGAAAAACAACTGAGATTAAAAAATATATATATAACTTTAGATTACGTCGCTTTAATGTTTATGAATAAACATCCCTATAAAATTATCAGTAATGAAAATCTAAGTGTAAAATGTTGATTCAATCAGCCATTATGTCTCCCACCTCCGCTTAACTCAAAGGTAATGAACTTTGCATTAGTCAAATGAAGGATAAGAATAAAATAGAATAAACTATGATAGCTCATGACTGTCTCTGACCATCTGTGTCTCCATCAGATAAACCTCAGCCTGTCCTCTCTGTGTCTCCATCAGATAAACCTCAGCCTGTCCTCTCTGTGTCTGCATCATGGCTGAGTCCTGGAGCCTCAGTGACTCTGAGCTGTGGGGGGTTGGAGCATCCATCTGCAGGATGGAGGTTCTTCTGGTATAAAGTGGTTCCAGCAAAATCCAGCAGCTCCTACAGCTTAGAGCTGCTGACTGGCAGAACCAACTGGACTGAACAGAACTCCTACCTCCTTAATGGACAGAATCACACAGCAGGATATGTGTGCAGAGCAGGAAGAGGAGAACCAGTGTTTTACACTAATTACAGTGTACCGAAGTTTGTCTGGTCTGCAGGTGAGTTTGTCTCTGTTCATTCAAGGATCCTTTTGTTTTAAATGTTGATTATTTTTCAACAATTTTCATTGCATCTATAATGCTGTCCATTATATTTACAATCAGTTCAGGTTTGAAAGAGTTTATCTGAAGTCTCCTTCAGGTTTTATTGGCTTCCTCTCATCTACCTGCAGTCCATCAGTTTAAGTCTAAGTGTATGTCTATATTCAGGGGCTCCGTTGCTTGAAGGCAGCCATTCTAGGCTGATTCTGTCTTTTTTTTTACCCAAGATTCCTTTTAGTCATAACGTATCCCATTATTCCTTAAAAAGTCAAGTGGATTAGTCATCTGGGGGCAGCAATAGCAGACGGACAAGGGGGACAACAGTGGCAGAGTTTTTTTAAGTAGGAATATAGCTTTGTAAAGCTCAAATATCTTACATTCCATTATCATAGCCTAGTCAAACTAGCTGTAACTGCAGCAAACTCTGAAATCTTAACTGAGAAGTACCTGTGCAAATTCTCAGTCAACCTGGTCATGACAACAACAAAACCAGCTTCAATCAGAAGCAACTTTTGCTCAGTTTTTATGAAAAAGGAGCCTTCAGTTTAACTCCACCCCTGATGCCAAAACAATGCCAACCTGCATTGCCATGGTAACTTAAAGTTATGAGGGGCCATAGAAATCTGCCACAACTCTAAAAGCAAATTAAAAAGAGATTAAAAAGATTATCAGCTTCATTGTTTCTTTTCATAGTTAATGTTTAAATACATTGTTTGATTTTATTATGTTTAACTTTATAATGCCAAATCTCTTTTTAGAGTCAATGTTAGCTGTCAATGATTTAGCTTCATCCTACTGAACCAGTTCTGATTACATTAAGCTTCATTTTAACACACAGAAAGGTGGCCATGTTACTCTGGTTCTCAAATCAATCCAATGGCATTCTCTACAATTATCGGAAGATTTTAGTGGTTATTAGGTCTTCATTGCCTTGGCCTCCATACCTTAGTGACTACCTGGTTGGTCCCACCTAGATCATTAAGGTCATCCAGTGGTAATCTACTGCTGATACTAAAGGGTAGAGGCTGCATTTACCTATTATTATATTAGAGCTGCTCAGGGATGCTCAGTAGTGCAGTGGGTAGCACTGCTGCCTTGCAGCAAGAAAGTTTGGGGTTTGATTCCCAGCCCAGGGTCTTTCTGCATGGAGTTTTCTTGTTCCCATGTGCGTGCATGGCTTTTCTCTGGGTACTCCAGCTTCCTACCACAGTCAAAAACCACAACTGTTATTTGGCTTCTCTAAATTCTTCTTAGATGTGAGTGTGTGAATGGTTATCATTCCTGTTTGTCTCTGTGTTCCCCTGAGATGGACTGGTGACCTGTCCAGGATGTACCCTGCCTCTAGCCCATTCCAGGTGGAGATAGGAATCAGCGCCCCTTCTGAGCCCAGCTGGGATTAAGCGTGCTATAAAACAATAGATATATTAGAGCTCTAGAACTTTGAGACAGTGAGACTTTTTGTCACATTAATTAAGGAGAATCCCCAAAAAATTAACTAGATAGTAATTCACTGTTAGATTTGATTTTTGTCTTTCATTCCTTAGATTTTACCCTCTGCTTGAAGGCAGGCTGTCACATACAGTACTATGGCTCTACAAATTTCTACACCAGTATCTTTGTTTTTTTTACAAAGGTTTTTGGAATAAATGATAGTGCCTTGTTGGCTTATTGTATTTTATTTCTGTTTTTTTTCTCTTTGCTTTGCTCTATTTGTTTAAACGTTAGTCTTTTGAATATTAACCATAAGATCACGTTATTAGATGTACAATATTGTCCATGTGTGCAATGAGTAAACCAGAGAGTAATGGAACAAAGCAACCAGAGATGTGAAAAGAAAGAGAGAAAGTCCAGATAAAGTGTGAAAAAGCAGAACAAAATGTTTCATGGGCGTAGGTTTGCATAGGGACCATAGGGACATGTCCCTACCAACATTTTGAACCGACCCTCTTGTCCCTACCAATAATTGGATGTGAGCAACATGTTTATAAATTACAGCACTAGTTGTTGCAGCAGTGGCTTCTTTTCCTCTCGCAGCTCCTCTGCCTGGTCTCTCCTGTCCTTTTCATGTAGCAGCGCGTGGAACTGTGCTGCGCTGTTTCTCATTGGTTGTTCTGCCTTAGGTTCCGCCTTCTCTCTCTCTGATTGGCTGTTTTCTAGTCTGCGTGTGCTTGGAGCACAACATTTATTCACACTAGAATGTCGCGGTTACTACAATTAATATTAAGTTACAAAACAAGTCCCCCCCCCCAAAAAAAAAAGAATATCATGTACTGTCATTAAGCGGTCTTTGTTTGGAGGACCCAGACGCAGAGACCAGTAGGCAGAGGTGAATTAAAGTCTGTTTATTTAGGTTCACAGATCCAGAAGCAGGAATCAGAGTCCAACTGAAAATGACAAACGTACCAGAACCAAGGAGACATCAGGGGTAAACCAGAACTAGAAGCCAGGGAGAGACGAGGAACACAGACAGAATTTAGACGAGATGTTAGACGAGGATCCAGCAAACAGGAACTGAAGAGGGAGGGCTTTTAAAGGGGACAGAGACAAAGAGAGCTGACGACGGAATTGAAAACAGGTGCAGGCAGGACAGAGAAACAGAGCAAGGGAGGACACAAGAGGGCAGCAGAGGACAACAAATGGATAACCAAGAAAAACAGGAGCAAACAGACCAAGACTCTGACAGTACCCCCCACTTAAGGGCGGATCCCAGACGCCCTAAAATGTCCAAAAACAGAAAACAACCCACCCAGGGCGGGCGGAGGGGGAACCAGGGAGGCAGGCACGAAAACAAAACAGAGTCCGAAAACAAAAAACAACCCATCCAGGGTGGGCGAGGGCAACAAAAAGTCTCTGGAGGCCGGCCCCGCGGTTGGAGGCGAGGCAGAGTCTCTGGAGGCCGGCTGTGGGGCCGGAGGCGAGACAGACGCTCTTGAGGCCGGCCACGGGACCGGAGGCGAGGCAGACGCTCTGGAGGCCGGCCGCGGGGCCGAGGCGAGGCAGACGCTCTGGAGGCCGGCGTCTCCAATGCTGCAGGAACCTCGGAGGAGGACGCCGCCTCCGCTTCAGCAGGATGCACCGAGGAGGACGCAGCCTCCGCTTCAGCAGGAAGCACCGAGGAGGACGCCACTTCCGCTTCTGCTGCTCTGCAACAGGCTCAGACGGGACCGCCGACTGCGGCTCTGGAACAGGTTCAGAGGGAGCCGTCGACTGCGGCTCTGGAACAGGCTCGGAAGGGGCCGCCCACTGCGGCTCTGGAACAGGCTCGGAGGGAGCCATCGACTGCGGCTCTGGAACAGGCTCGGAAGGGGGCGCCCACTGCGGCTCTAGAACAGGCTTGGACGGGGCCGCCCACTGCGGCTCATGAACAGGATCAGGCTCGGACGGGGCCGCCCACCGCGGCTCAGGAACAGGATTAGGCTCGGACGGGGCCGCCCACTGCGGCTCAGGAACAGGATCAGGCTCGGAAGGGCCCGCCCACTGCGGCTCAGAAACAGGATCAGGCTCAAACGGGGCCACCCACTGCGGCTCAGGTACAGCCTCCGAAGGGGCCGCCCACTGCGGCACAGGAACCACCATGGAGGGGGCCCTGAAGGCTTGGAGCGCCCGCTTAGGGGCCTTGGAGGCTTGAAGCGTCCGCTGAGGGGCCTTAGAAGCTTGGAGCGCCCGCTGAGGGGCCTTGGAGGCTTGGAGCCCCCGCCGAGGGGCTCTTGGAGCTGATGGCGGTGGCAGGAACAAAGAAAAATCTTCTCTCTCCCCATAAAAAAAGCTCCAAAGGTCAGACTTCTGTATATGGGGAGGTCTGAGGAGTTCACATGCCTGGTTCCCTGCTGGGTCCATGTTGTTGGCTGGATCCTTCTGTCATGAAGCGGTATTTGTTTGGAGGACCCAAACGCAGAGACCAGTAGGCAGAGGTGAATTAAAGTCTGTTTATTTAGGTTCACAGATCCAGAAGCAGGAATCAAAGTCCAACTGAAAATAACAAACGTACCAGAACCAAGGAGACATCAGGGGTAAACCAGAACTAGAAGCCAGGGAGAGACGAGGAACACAGACAGAAGTTAGAAGAGATGTTAGACGAGGATCCAGCAAACAGGAACTGAAGAGGGAGGGCTTTTAAAGGGGACAGAGACAAAGAGAGAGCTGACGAGGGAATTGAAAACAGGTGCAGGCAGGACAGAGAAACAGAGCAAGGGAGGACACAAGAGGGCAGCAGAGGACAACAAATGGATAACCAAGAAAAACAGAAACAAACAGACCAAGACTCTGACAGTACCCCCCACTAAAAAACAAAAACCCCTTTTTTTTTTTTTTGTTTATAAAAAGAAATATTCTGAGTCAGCCAAGAGTTCTGAAGACTGCTGGAAAAATTGGCAAATAAAGGCTGTAAGCTATCAACATTTCTGATTCTTACCCACAGCCAACTAAAAGAGGAAAATGTGAGGGTTTCCTTTTTACCAATATTTAGTTGCTATTACTGTTTTCATTTTTTTCAATGACTCTTTGAGGAGGTTTTTTGACACAATTAATTTGCGCAGAACTGCTGCAATTGATCACAAAGCAGTTGTTTGGAAAAGAAGCTCGAGGCTCGAGGTTCCACATAATAATAGTAAAAAAGAGGAATTCGTGACATGGCTGCAGCCTGTCGAGAGTAAAGTATATTTCCCTGTGTTCTCTATCTATCTATCTATCTATCTGTCTGTCTGTCTGTCTGTCTGTCTGTCTGTCTGTCTGTCTGTCTGTCTGTCTGTCTGTCTGTCTGTCTGTCTGTCTGTCTGTCTATCTATCTATCTATCTATAGCTATGTACAAACTTCAGTCATGCTACTGTGTTTACAGCTCCCTATTTCATGTAAACTAATAACTTGTGTACATGATACTTGTTGATGCCATTAAAATTATTTCTAATAGCATTAAAAGAGCATTCATCTAGAGTTCCTCATTCCTGTATAAACCCTGTGAAAGTTTTATTTAATGACATATAAAAAACAAACAAACATCATCATCCAGCAGATGTTCACTTTCTGCCCAAATATTTTCTTTCTGTGGATTTTTGTAACAGGGATAACTAGGATCATATATAGTTTGTATGAACTCTGTTTGTTCTCTGCTTCCAAACTCATCATCTCTTCATCCATTCCTGCAATAAGAATTTTCTTTTAAAGTTGTGAGTTGCGCTCTAGAATCTTACAACTTCTTCCTGGTCTGTTGAAGCACCAATAGTCTGCATCCAATGATTTAATTAATTGCTCTTAGTTTTTGGGAATATATACGAACTATGCTCTAATTTGTAGTTACCGATCTGTTTTTACTATAATTTAGTTTGACAAACCAGGTCTTTTCTACATTCTTTTTCCTGTTTGCTACGATTGCAATTGCGGATCTTGATCTGGACTGACCGGAGCGGAGCAAAAAAGAGCTCAGTTCCGTATTTTGAAGGTGAAGGACAGAGAAGACTTACGTGGAGAGAGATGTGCTGAGAAGTAGTGGAGGATGTGGAAAAGCTCTCATTGATTTACATGACAGACAAGTACTCCGCACAATGTACGTGAGCGGAGTGGAGCGCTGACGGAGTATGTGGAATCTGGGGGTATAGCCGTGGTTCTCAAAGTGTGTGGCGCGACCCACTGGTGGGGAATTGAGACGTGACAGGTGGGGCGCGCCAAGTTCCGGTGTGTGTGTGTGTGTGTGTGTGTGTGTGTGTGTGTGTGTGTGACTATAAATGTAGAACGTGTGAGAGCAAACTGTCCTTATAGCTGTATGTTGCCGCTTTTTAGACCAATCAAACCCACAAAGTAATCATTACTAGCCTACATGCAGTCTAATTAAAAGAACATTAGAAAAATTTCACCTGGAACTGAAGTGCCAAAATAACGTCGGCATATTATTTGTAACGGAATAAACTTTCGCGCCCCAGTGTTGCCAACTCAGCGACTTTGTCGCTATATTTCAGACCCCTCCAGCGACTCTTTATCAAAAAAGCGACAAGCGACAAATTAGCGACTTTTGGAGACTCTTACGTGAAAGCACGTATCGTTCCTTTTCTTGTCCTCCAGCGGCAGGTGCTGCCGTGGGGCGCCTCCCCCATCCCCACCCCGTTCTCCCCCGCTATCACAGGAGTCCCTCTCAGCGCTGCAGTCAGACACACAGCATGTTTACCCTCAGCGTCTAGACTGCAAATAAAGCGCACATGCGCCGGGATTGACGGCGCAGGTAGATCATAAATAACTGAATTTGAAATATTTTATCTTAAATAAACAGGACCAGTTTATTGAAATGACGTCTGACTCCACCCTGAGGCTCAGGTTTAATGCTCAGACTCATAGTGAATTCTGGTTTGGAGTGGAGAGGGAGTATCCACTCATCGGGCAGAGAGCTGTGTGCATTCTTCTTCCCTTTGCCACATCATATCTCTGTGAGATGGGCTTTTCAACTGTTGCTTCACTGAAAACAAAATACAGATCTCAGCTGAACATTGAGCATGACTTGAGAGTGGCAGTATCAAGCCTGCAACCCCGTTTTGAGAAACTGCAATGCAAAACAGGCTCACTGCAGCCACTAATGCAGGGATAAATAGACCTGTATTGCCAGATGGATTTCACTTCTTTTCTTTTATTAACAGATTGCAGAGTGGCACTTTAATTTTTTCTATCTTTGAGCTTGATACAAATTTTGACACAGCTGCATTTTTATTTTCTTTATTTTTGAGCTTGCTGTTATTTGATGTAGATAGTTTGTATTTAGATACTACTTGTTACTTCAATAAAATTGGAACATTTTAAGATTGTTGCATATTTCATTAGCATAGTGTTGGGGCGATGGGGACAGGCGGGGCTTGAAAATTCCCTCTTGTCCAAAGTGGGGAATGACAGAAAAAGTTTGAGAACCACTGGGGTATAGAAAGACAAATACACGTCCGGCTGGATGCCGGACAGTGCAATGAAAATCCCGACTGTCTGTCCTAAAGCCGGACATCTGGGTCCCACATAATAGTAGTAATTTAATTGACTATTTCTACTTCTAGGAATAGGATAAAGACAAGAACAAACAGAGGAAGAATGTTAACATTGATTTTATCTTACATAGATTTCCACACAGACTATAAGTAAATTAGTAAAAGCATTAATGTCTGGTAAAACCGCTTGAATCTGGCTGTTTATTTTGGATATTATTAAATTACAGATAAGATAGTGTTATATTGTCTTTTATAATTGTTGAAAGTGATTTTATGTTTGAATATACTTAGGCTCATTCTCAGTGTTGTGTTTGTAGATGATGCCGCTAAAAAGAAATAAACATAAGGAGCTATTTAAACAGTCAGACAGTAAGCAATATAGGACAATGATAAAAGGCTGTGTTACATTTAATCCTTTACTATTAAAAATGCACTTATAATGCACTCATACATTATATGATTATAGGAAACACAGATATCCAGTAATAACGATACAGGGCAGCTTGTAGGTGAAGCAGCTGGCCCTTCAGTGCTTCAGGTGATGTCTAAATAAACCAGGTGAAACTAAAATATTTCCACATGAGGAGTTCTGGATGGAGAATAACAAAAACATTTTTTTAAATCTTATATATTATATATATATTGTATTTTTTACAATTTTGGTATAATTACAGATCTAAGTGGGTTGCTCTGTCGGGGAAAGGCACATTTTACATTTATATTACTGTATGTTTTAAAGTCTCTATGCTCCAGTTAATGATGAATCACTTGTAAATTACTTGGTGATTATTTAAATAATTAATTAATACGATTCATTTTTTCAGCCCCAGGTAAAATACATGAAATGGGCTACACAGAGTAACTACAGCCCAGATGTTCAACTTTTATAGTGAAGTTGATATTTTAATGAATGTATTATTTTGCTTAATACAGAAAGAGCATAGTAGGTAAAAATATAAGAGTGGGGTTTAACTCTGCACAATTCTATATCTTCAAAGGAAAATACTGTATTTACCTTCTCTCTTAGTCGTTCAAATGAAACCATTTCAACGTGGAAAACAGTCCTAATTCTACATTCATCATAGCCGGTGATACTTCAAACATTGATAAACAGCATCTAATGAGTGTAGTGCTTATAAATTTTTATTAATGTAGCAAAATGATGCTTTTCTATTTTAACAATGAATTCCTCTTATCAGTACGGATGCTCACATCGAGCATAAAAAAGGGCATGCATATCGCAAAGCAACAATGACACCTGACCAATAGTGTCCCTACCAAAGTTCAAATGAAACCTACGCCCTTGAAATTTTTGATGCCAAGAGGGAAACAGCTGAGTAGTGCTTAGGATAAATATGAACATTGGTTGGTTGGTTTTCACTGAGGCAGGAACTGAAGCTGCCAGAGTTTGTTAGATGATGGTGAGGCTGCACAGCAGAGTTTATGTCTATTGATCGCAATTGGTAAGAAAATCTTTTCATGCTCAAAAAGAACAAAGTAAACACTATCAGGATGAATGCTTGGCATCTATTGCTTTGTTTTAACATGAATATCTGAGGTTTAGGGTCTTTGCTATAGAAGGTGATTAGGCCCCTTTGATGTGTATCTTTCTGTAAATCACATCTTTTTACAATCCATTTAAATTGGACAAAATTTTTCCTTCCACATAACTGTTAAAGAGATGCCTTGCAAATATTTAATTATGTTTTATTTTCGTGTTGTTGTTTTTCAGACTCTCATCCAGCTGCTTCTCTCTCAGTGACTCCAGACAGAGTTCAACATTTTATCAATCCGTCTGTCACTCTGAGCTGTAGTGGGAACAACACTGAGTGGAGACTGAGGAGGTTTACAGAAACAGGTGGACTATCAGACATTCACTGCTCCAACTGGGGGACAATGACTGGATCCTCATGTTCTATAAACACAGACTGGTCTCACAGTGGAGTGTACTGGTGTGAGTCTGGATCAGGAGATTTTAGCAACGCAGTCAACATCACTGTACAGGGTAGGTTATGATTGATGATTATATTTCCTTTCACCTTTTCCTGTGTTTCCACATACTGTAAAAGCTGCAGTTACTGTGAACATAACATTAATATCCAGAGACTGATATGTTGTATTTTCCCTCCAAGAAAACTTAGAAGTACCGGTAAATTAAAAAGGTGGTAAAATATTTTTTTTCCTTCAAAATCCTTCAGCTCAGCTTCCTTCTTTCACATTTCTGTTTTTCCAACATGTGGCTTCATGTGTTTAAGTAAATATTTTCTCCAAGGTAGTTTTTAGCAGAAATAACAGATAAATCATCTTCCTGTAGAACATAAACCTGAAACAGAGTTTATAATAGAGCAATAGAGGGGAGTAGAAAAATAGAAGTATTGTTTTTTCAATAGAGCAAAATAATAATTTACAGAAAATGTAATAAACGTCATCTCTCATAGTCCACTTCTTTCTAGAATGAAGTTTCCTTTAAGTTTCTATTTTTTCTAATACGTTTCCTTTTTTCATCAGAAATGTCTGAGCTGCAGCTAATGATTATTTTTGCTTACAGTTAGTTTTTAAAAGTTTAAGATTTAAGGACTGATAACCTCATAGCAAGTTTTTTTTTTCATAAATCTGTTTTCAGGATCTGATTCAGGTGAAGCTAAAACTGCCACCTGATGAGTTCTAGTTAGAGAACATTTATAGACAAAGAAGGATTTTCATCTGAAATCATCCAAATTATTATATATTTTTTACAGTTTTGACCTGTTTCCTGCTCAAAGTTATTTTTTATTGTACCAGTTGGCATGTTAAACAGACTGATTACTTTATTACCTGATGGTTAATTCACTAATTAATTAATTATCAATTACAATTGGCTTTTATGAGTCCAAATGCAGATAGAAATATACACTCACCGGCCACTTTATCAGGTACACCTGTCCAACTGCTTGTTAACACTTAATTTCTAAGCAGCCAATCACATGGCGGCAACTCAGTGCATTTAGGCATGTAGACATGGTGAAGACAATCTCCTGCAGTTCAAACCGAGCATCAGTATGGGGAAGAAAGGTGATTTGAGTGACTTTGAACGTGGCATGATTGTTGGTGCCAGAAGGGCTGGTCTGAGTATTTCAGAAACTGCTGATCTACTGGGATTTTCACGCACAACCATCTCTAGGGTTTACAGAGAATGGTCCGAAAAAGAAAAAACATCCAGTGAGCGGCAGTTCTGTGGGCGGAAATGCCTTGTTGATGCCAGAGGTCAGAGGAGAATGGCCAGACTGGTTCGAGCTGATAGAAGGGCAACAGTGACTCAAATAACCACCCGTTACAACCAAGGTGGGCAGAAGAGCATCTCTGAACGCACAGTACGTCGAACTATGAGGCAGATGGGCTACAGCAGCAGAAGACCACACCGGGTGCCACTCCTTTCAGCTAAGAACAGGAAACTGAGGCTACAATTTGCACAAGCTCATCGAAATTGGACAATAGAAGATTGGAAAAACGTTGCCTGGTCTGATGAGTCTTGATTTCTGCTGCGACATTCGGATGGTAGGGTCAGAATTTGGCGTCTACAACATGAAAGCATGGATCTATCCTGCCTTGTATCAACGGTTCAGGCTGGTGGTGGTGGTGTCATGGTGTGGGGAATATTTTCTTGGCACTCTTTGGGCCCCTTGGTACCAATTGAGCATCGTTGCAACGCCACAGCCTACCTGAGTATTGTTGCTGACCATGTCCATCCCTTTATGACCACATTGTACCCAACTTCTGATGGCTACTTTCAGCAGGATAATGCGCCATGTCATGAAGCTGGAATCATCTCAGACTGGTTTCTTGAACTTGACAATGAGTTCACTGTACTCAAATGGCCTCCACAGTCACCAGATCTCAATCCAATAGAGCATCTTTGGGATGTGGTGGAACGGGAGATTCTCATCATGGATGTGCAGCCGACAAATCTGTGGCAACTGTGTGATGCCATCACGTCAATATGGACCAAACTCCCTGAGGAATGCTTCCAGCACCTTGTTGAATCTATGCCATGAAGAATTGAGGCAGTTCTGAAGGCAAAAGGGGGTCCAACCTGTTACTAGCATGGGGTACCTAATAAAGTGGCCGGTGAGTGTAGATTTTAGTTGCTCTGAATAACACACATTTTTTGGAGAATTCATTGTTGGTTTTATTATTTTTTTTTTTTTGTATGAGATAAATGAAAGCAGCATAACTGAACAAAGATCTCTCACTTCAACACTGAAGACCAGGATCAGAAATTTCTGTTTAAATGTAATTCTGAGGAGAACTTAAAATGGAAACATGCTGTGATTTTGTTTCAGATTAGGAACTGAAATAGATCAGATAACAGGTTTATATCCAGGTGTCACACAAAACGTATAGTTTTCTAGGAGAATGTAATAAAATGAAATAACAACTGATAAGATAAAGCCATCCTTTCCAATCTTAACATGAAAAATGAGTGAAAAATAGCACCAACATTTTACCTTCAAATAAGAAATCATTACCTTAAACATCCAGAGTTTAATCCCAAATCTCAAGATCATAAATGATTCAGTGCAATGTTTGATAATAGTGACCATTTTTTGTAATTAGCATAAATTCAGAACAATCACTAATTTCTAAGAATCTAAGATTCTTGTATTGTTAGTAGAAAGTGTTCTGTCCATTGCCTTGGTTTAATTTCTAGAGATGAAAGAGCTACTTTCCAAATATGACAGATTAGACTTTTCTAAAGGTTAAAACTGATTGCTGACCAAAACCTGATATTCTGACTGTTTTCCAGATAGAAATAACGGTTTTAACATTGGACCAATTATTGGAAAAGTTGTCATTATCCTCATTATCCTGCCGCTGCACCACATATCCTGTGGTGCTGCATACGGTCAAAGGGTGAGAGCCTTTTTCTTTTCATACTGTGGTGGACTATGTAGTGACTTAATACTTTAATTTAAATCTATGTTACTGTTTTGACAAAACAGATATAAAACAATTTGCATCACAATTTGACAAATTCCCTCTTTTTGTCCACAGATTTCTGCAGCATCAGGTCAGTACATCATGGTTCACTTTCCTCTGATTTTAAACATTCATCATCATCATCATCTATTGTTTAAATTTAACTTTAACTTTTAACATATTAAGGTCAGAAAGCAGCAGTCAAAGCTCCACCACCAATCATGGAGTCAACCAGGCAGACAGTCAAGTTTACAGCTCTCTGCTGCACCGTTAGTAGCTTTTTTATATGATTTAGACTGAATTATTTCCTAAAAATCTTTCGTTTAATAAATATTCATAAAAACAGTCATATTGGAGTTTGTTCCATGAACGATGGAAAAAACAGTTAAACCTGGTTTACACCTGAATTTAATTATTTTGAAATCTAAATGTTTGACTTTAATATATCAAACGGTTTTACTTTAACTTTGACCTTTTATTTTGTTGTTTTACAGGTGATACTTCTGAGTATGAGTCAATCCAACGAGCCACAAACAAAGGTAAACTATATTTCTTGAAGCAGTCAGGGATGTAACAACTGGTTGATTTCAGCTGACAGATTTCAATGGTGTGAAATTAAAAGGAATAAGTATTTCAGTAATAATTTCAAAGTTCTTACTTAATTAGCTGAACAGGAATTTGATAGCTGGAATAATCTCTATTTCTTTTGAAAAATAAGTGAAGGAAGCAATTTTTTCTTTTGTGGATTGGAAGATTGTTGCCCGTCCCCCCTAACCGGATTTGGTTAGAGTTTGATTTATCAGTTAATTCTGTTGGTTTTGGAACAAATCAAACTGCTACTGCTGCTGTTATGATTGGCTAAAAAATCTCGTAGCCAGTAATCTCGTAGAATTGTACTGAATGTCCCTCCCTTTTGCCAACACTTCTTATGGGAGCTTTCCCACATTTATACATGTAGTTCAATTCAAATACTTCACGGTATCAATCCAGCTTATGCCAGGATAATGAAATAGTCCTCTAAGAACAACATTTGTTTTCTTGTGAAAACCAGGATCAGCAGCTATGAGAAAAGATGTTTTAACATTTTCCCATTTAAATATTCTTTTCTTTGTGAATCTTTTTTTTTAATCATATTAACAGGGGGCCCTGATGACCCAAATGAGGATACTATTTACACTAATATTAAAACAGAAACCCCAGGTAGGTGCCTTCAACTCCAACAGAAGTATTACTTTAAAAGAAAAGGGAACTGGTTATGGTTCTTAAAAAAGTAACTACAGTAGCAGCCATTCAAAATATCCCAACTTTTCTTGATGGGCCCTTGGCTGGTCCCCCATAATAAATTTTTAATCATAAATCTTTGTACTAAAATATTTCTTCCATCATGATTTGTGGACATTAAGATCTAAAGTGACGCGCCATCTCCTGGTCAGACCCTGTAATTCAGTGAAAGGGTGGAGTCAGAGTAAAAACATATGCCCGTCTAGGAGAAGGAGGAGGTCACTCCAATGGCTGGAAGTTGTCTGCCATTCAGCTGGCGTTTGATCGGGAAGGACAATTTTGAATGACTGCTACTGTAAGTTAATAATCTAGTTACTGCATATTGAACTAATCTTTAAATACAATACAATTCAAATTCATGGATGAAATATTGGATAAATATAAGCACTATACATCTAAAATAACGTTAAACTATAACTTTCCCCGAATTGGTGTGTGTGATTGGAAAACTGAGTTACAATACAATTTTGTAGGTATCCATCAATCTATTTTCCATCACGCTTATCCCTGACGAGGTCGCAAGGGGTGCTGGTGCCTATCTCTAGCTGTCTACGGGCAAGAGGCGGGGTACACCCTGGACAGGTCACCAGTCCATAGCAGGGCAACACAGAGACAAACAGGACAAACAACAATTCAATCACACCTAAGCAGAATTTCAGAGAAGCCAATTAACCTAACGGTCATGTTTTTGGACTGTGGGAGGAAGCTGGAGTACCCAGAGAGAACCCACGCATGCTCAGGGAGAACAATAAAACTCCATGCAGAAAGTCCCCAGGCCGATAATCGAACCCAAAACCTTTAGTGCTACCCAATGCGCCACTCTGGAGCCCATTTGGTAGATATTGTAACAATCTTGGTTCTGTTGGTTTTCTCTAAGTTTTCAGTTTCCAGTTTTTCCAGGTTTTTCTTTGTTTTCTAGCTTTATTGGTCAGTTCTGGTTTTATTTATGTTTCTTAGGTTTTCTCTGCTTGCCCTTTGTTGCCCCCTTGTGTTTTCTTTTGCCTTGGCTTCCTCGTCCGCTCTACTCAAACCTGCTCCTTACCAGCTCGTTAGTCCTGCCTTTGTTCAGTCAGCCATAAATACACTCCCTCTGCAGTCCCTGATGCTGGTTCCTCGTGTTTCTTTGTCTTACCCTCACTCCTCATGATTGTGTCCATCTGATGTCCCCATGGTCTTGGTTTGTGTTTAATTTTTATGTGGGATTTTTGGATTCCTGTTTTGATTAACATTTTTAAGTCAGAGTTTTTGGATTCCTGTTTTTGCTGCCTGTGATTGTTAATTAAATCTTCAGAGAACTCACCCCTGCCTCTCAGCCTCTGCATTTGGGTCCTCACAAAAACCTCCTAACAAATCATGACAGATATGTTTTTTTTATTTTTTTTATAATGCAATAAAATAATACTGATGTTTTAGAAAATTTCATTTTTGCACATTAAGAACTTTCAACTGGCTTTAAAATACGTGCAATTTTGCTTGAACTTTTACATACCCTTCCATTAAAGACAGAAAAATAGTCTGCAAGTAAAATTTAAAATGACAAAAGTAATGCATAAAAAAACAGAAATCATGGCATTAATTTTGAATATATATATATATAATAAATGCTGTCAGTGAACTAGTGTCTCTAAATAATTATTTTTCCTCTTATTCTGTGTTCAAATCATCATGAAGTTGCTATTTTACTTTGGAAAAATACTCTTATTTTTTGTCTTGGAATCCAGTGACTGCTAAAATACAATTCCCTCCAATATAGCAGACAATAACCAAAAGGTAAATGTCACTGCACTTAGATTCATTTGTAAAATTCAGTTTCCCTCATAATAAATTGTAATCTATAACTGTATCATTAGTTTTTTTTTTTCTAATTTTATACTGTTGCATATTTACAGTAAAGGTTCACGTCTTCATAGTAATGAGCAGAAACGTATTTAAGGTTCGGTAAAGCTTTTAAAATTAGCCAAGTTGTTAAATGCATGTAGTTTACAGTGATTATTGCAACAAATGAATGCAACATAAAAAAACTCACTTTTAATATTTTAATTATTTGCTTTTTTAGATGAAGGTGGAGTCCAGCAGCAGCACATGGAGCAGTTTAGGCTGGCAGGCGGTTCAGGCTGAAAATTATCTCAACGCAAAAACATCCTCTCGTGTGTTTCAGTCTGTGAAGGAGGCTGAGTTAAGAACCATCTATGAAACAGCTGTAAGCACATCCGAGAACAATAACAGACATACACAGATGATGGAAAATATGTAATTATTTTTTTCAAATTGTGGATTTGAATTCTTGACACAGTTTTTCTTTTATGGCAGCCTGTCCTTTCTCAGTGAAGCAACAGCAATGTTTCACAAAAAATGTCTTTCATTTCAGTTTTATTTTGTCTTAGTATCAGATTTTCAATTAAATGAAATAATTCAAAATCAACAAGAAGTTATGAGTTATAGTTTTTAATGTAGACATATATTATTAAACATTTAACATTGATTTAAACATATTGCTTTGTTTTGCTGTTTTAACTTGTATTTTCTGCTATTTTATGGCTTCAAAGACTTTGTTTTTTCAGAACACGTCTAGTTGTCATTAAATTTCCTTTTTGACCTACTTATCATTGCCACAACAGTTTAACCCAATAGAAACAGACTGAAGGTGTCTGTAATGTTTTACTTTGCTCCATGTTTTCTAGTTTTATTGGTTTAATTCCTAATTTGTTGTATTTTCTGGATATATTTTAGTTCTTGTCTCCATGGTTTGTGGTTTGTTAACATTTTTAGTTGAATTTTTGCCTCAATGGTTTGTGTTTAATAATTAAACTGCAAGATATCACCTCAGCCTCTCTGCCTCTGCATTTCGGTCCTCTAAACCACAACCAAACCCTGATAGAATGTATCTTTATGCAAAGATGAGATTTAATGTAAATAATGTGTGTTGAGGTTGCAGGTTTTGAAAGTTTTAAGAGAGAGTTATCATGGTAAATGAAGTAAGTTAAAACTAAATATGTATTTTCATGTAAATTTAAAATGTTTTTCATGCGAACCAAACATGTATGTAAAGTATTTCTTATTAAAAAATGTACACTTTTCTTTTAGTTTCTGACCATCTTTTTATTTGTCCGTGTTGGTATTTTTAGATTTATATTTAGTAAAGAGCTTCAACTCTTAGACAGCATCTGTGCCATCACCCTATTCTTGAGCTTCCTCCACAGGTTCTCTATTACAGAAATGCTTCAGTGCCGTCCACTGAGATGTAGCAGGGGGAGGGAAATGTCAATAACAAAATCAGCCCCAAACGCCCAGATGGAAAAGGCAAACAGTCGTCAATAATCAGGATAGAGATTAGATCAGTGAAATTATAAGAACTGAGTGTTTCTTTATACTTAATAAAAAGGCCAGCAAATATTGAATATTTTCCTTAAAATGACAACAATATTTTGTAAGTTCAATAGGTATTAGCTAAGGGGCACAGCTGTTAGAAACATTTAATCCAAAGGAGACATGGAGGCCTGGCTGGCCAAAGAAAATGTGATGAAGCCAAGATGTCTGTTAGAAAGCTGAGGGTTTTAGAAATATTTGTCTTTTCATCATTACAGTGAATCAAAGCATGGATTCAGATAAACCAAACATATTTCAAGTACAGAAACTAAAGTGTTAGATGGCCTCCTCAGAGTTAAGCATTCTAGTTCTGCAGAACATTTGGGCTCACCTGGAGAGGCCTGTGGGTAGGGATGGGAATCGAAAACCGGTTCCTGTTAAGAACCGGTTCCGTATTTTCCGATTCCATGGCATCGTTTGGCAGCTCACTGAACGATTCTTTTTTCGATTCCCGCAGCACCAGAGCCTAGAGCGCCGGCTCTGGGGAGCACGACTTACGTCACGTTTTTTACGTAAGTTACGTAAGTTACGCAAGTTACGCAAGTTACGCAAGTTACGCAAGTTGGAAGAACTATTCGAGGAGGAAGACAAGCTGCGGTCACTTTGTGAATCAAAGCCCCGTCTTTCCTTAGCCCAGAGGGTAGATCAGGAAATCCAGCTCTGTAAAAGCTTGCCCTCCATCCCCTGCAGGGATAGCGCCACACTGTGGTGGTGGAACAAGCAAGATGTGCTGCCCTTGCTATCTGACTGGCTGAAAACTACCTCTGTGTGCAGGCTTCCTCCACCCCATCTGAGAGGGTGTTCTCCACGGCTGGAGACACCATAAGCCCTGAAAGATCCTGTATCCTTCCAGAAAAAGCAGATATGCTCATCTTTCTGCAAAATGACTGTTAATTTTTCCTACTACTGTTTTATAATTAGTATTTTTTGTTATTTAAAATAGGTTATTATCCCATCATTTGTTATTAGACATTGTTGGTTATTAAGTTTGTTCTTGTATATTTATTTTTCATTTAAACACAGATGTTACTCCAGTTTCACATTTCCTGTGGACATCTTGATCTTGTTGAGTTTGTAAGATTGTGCAATAGTTAAGTAAACAAAGTTGATTCTGATAATCAAACTGTTTGTTCTCCTTTTTCCCCCAAATTGGAATCGAAAAAAGAATCGATAAAGAATCGAATCATTTCATAGAATCGAAAAGGGAATCGGAATCGTGAAAATCTTTTCAATTCCCAACCCTACCTGTGGGAGAGATTTCCTGAAAAGCTAATAGATTTGTCAGGAAGAAAAACACGGGAAATAATGGTGCCTACAGGCTGCAGGCCCCTACAGCTCTCCAGAACTCCGCAAGTATGCTGCCTAGAATGCTACAAACTAGGCATAGATCCTGTATCTACGACTGCCAGTGCCTTATGGAGCTACAGTCATTAAGTGTTTTTTTCTAGACTCATAAATAAAGCCACCTTTGAACTCTTAAAAAGCTTTGGAGTGCTTCGACCCCATGCAGTTTGCATATTGCCATGGGTCTGGATTTGAAGATCCCATCATTCACCTGCTTCAAAACACCCCCTGTCATCTAGACAAGGTGGGCAGCACTGTGAGGATCATGTTCTTGGATTTATCCAGAGGATTTAACAACAATCAGCCTGATTTACTTTGTCAGAAACTTCAGAAGATTCAGGTGGAGGCATCAACAGTAACCTGGATCAAAGATTACTTGACAAACAGTCCACAGTTTGCTTCACTGAAGGATCAGCTGTCTAATCAATTATTCCACAGCATAGGGGCACCACAGAGGTCAGCATTCTCACCATTCCTTTTACTCTGTAACCTCTGACTTCCAGCACCAGGCAGTCCTGTTACCTGCAGGAATAATCTAATGACTCAAAGATGGCCAAGAAGCTGAGTACAGAGAACCAGAGAACTGCTTTGTGGCTTAGTGTGGAAACAATCATCTGATCCTGAATGTCAACATTTCAGAAGAAACAGGAACAAGTTGAATCCTATTAACATCAAGGGAGAATAAATGGAAATAGTGTAGGAGTATAAATACCTCAGTGTTCACCTGGAAAACAAACTAGGCTGGAGCCATCTACATGAAGGGAGAGAGCAGACTGTACTTCCTAAGGATGAATGATTCATGATTAATTCGTCATGACTTGATGTAACTAACTTTAAATAAAAACTTGAATTAAAAGTCTAAAGGTTACATTTTGGAAAAAAAAAATCTACCCCATCATAAAAAGGAAAGTAAACACACAGTAAAAAGTTAGGAACGAGCATCTTCCTGTCGAGATAGTTTACTTCAGATTCAGCTACATTTTTGAGAAGGCGTGTGACATTATAAACACCTGTAACTAAAACTCTGCTTTGATCCAAACTCTCAGCTGTCTGAGAGAAAGCCGCAGATGAAGATCAGTTTAATTTTCAGCTCCAGATTGAGTCCACATGTAAACATCAAAAGATTTTCATTATTAGAGGAAAAAAATCAGAGCATAGAACTAAACTCAAAAGCAGGTCTGTGTCGCAAAGAAAGGCCTGCAGATAAGGGTTGTTCTTCTGATAGATGTAATTGGTTATTTGCAACATAGAGTAGAATAATATTTGTAAACCTAGATGTTTGATTTGATATACTCTGAATATTTAACTTAAAACAAAACTTGATAGAACAAAGTTTTAGCACTAGGATGTGCACATCTATGCATATAAATTTATTACAGACTATATACAATAAATCTGTGAGATGTGACACCCATGGAACATTGCACCAAACTGCAGAAGCTACATTTCAACCAGAGGGCATCACTGAGCCTGAATATTGCTGAATTAAACCGGTTTAAACCATATTGTCAAAATGTGCACTGTTCTGAAAATGGGAGATGAGAAAGAGTGCATTAACCCTTTGAAATTCATAAAGTTTAAATGGGTAATTTTTAACTCTTTAAATGTCTGGCATGATAAATAAATCTCACTCCAGTGTGTGCTACATAAACCATAAGAATAAAGCCAATGAAAATGGAAGATTCCGTATTAAGCTTTATTTACTATGTCATATATGATAATTTGAAATAATTACAGTTATTGAATTTATTGAATGCAGTAGCCCAGCAGTATTTCTTTAAAATTTAGAAATTCAGAATAATGGAGGATGGAAGTTATGGGTTCAAGTGAAGAGAAAACTTTTATATTAATATAAAGCAAGGCAAACAAAGGGACCAGAGATGAGGACTTTTTTGAAACATGGTGTTTCTATGACAAAAATATGTGTTATTTTTAAATTCTATTTAAGTGTCCATTTGTTTGCTGTTTGTACAAATGCTCGACAAACTGGTTAAAAGAAAACTCATAGCAGACTTAAGAGAGTAAAAGTGATATAATGGTACAGGTTTTTGTATATAGTTCAATAAACTATGTAGTCTAATTAAATGCTAACAAGTAAACATAGAGTGGTTTCGTGTAGAGAAGTGAGACTTTCAGCTGGTTAGACTCACTGATGCTGTTTTACACAATTACTGGACACTACTGCTTTGATTCATTTTCTGTTGGCTCAGTGCAGACGTGTCGAAACTACTGTTTAAGACTGGAACCAAAATTCTACCTTTCACCTTAGTGCTCCTAAAACCTTTGCTATTTCAATAAGAACACTTTGCTAAAATAACAGTAATAAAAACACATTTTATTGAAAAAGCCTTTCAGGATACCTGAGGACAGATGATGTGTGAGTGTTCAGTGTGATGCAGAGTCTGTGACAAGATTTAGTTTTCTCAACAGTTCAGCTGCCTGATGGCAGTGGGGAAGAAGCTGTTTCAGAATGTGCTGTTCCTGCATCGAATGCTGCGAAGCCTCTTCTCAGAGTGCAGCAGGGAGAAAAGTCCACGGTGGGGGTGTGAGGGGTCATTTATGATGTTACCGGCTCGGGAAAAACAACGCTGGGATAAAATGTCTTTTATGGAGCGAAGAGGAGCCCTGATGATCTTTGCTGTTTTCACCACTCTTCTCACTTTCTCCCAGTCTGAGACACTGCAGCCTCCACACCACACAGTGAGACAGCTGGTCAGAACACTCTCTACAGAAGTTTTGTAGAAGGCCATGAGAATGGGTGGGGGCAGGTGGGCTCTCCTCATCCTCTGCAGGAAGTATATACGCTTTTGTGCTCTTTTGAACAGTGAGGTGGTGTTTACAGTCCAGGTGAGGTTGTCTGTGATGTGCACCCCCAGGAATTTGGTGCTGCTCTACAGCTGAGCTGTTGATGAGCAATGGAGCTTGGTTAGGCCAGTTGTTGATGATGATCTCCTTTGTCTTCTCCATGTTCAGCATCAGGCTGCTGTTTGTGCAACGGCTCAGCAGCTGCTCTGTTTCTCTCTGTAATCGTGGTTGTTGTCGTCTCTAATGAGGCCCACCACCATAGCGTGATCTGCAAACTTCGCAATGTGAGCGGTGGTGAACCTGGGGCGCAGTTGTGTGTCATAGGAGTGAACAATAGGGGGTTCAGGACGCAGCCCTAAGGGGAGCCTGTGCTCAGGATGAAGACATCTGAGGTGTTCTGACCAACCCCAAGGTTGGACACCTTCCTTGCCAACAGACTGAGAGCTTTTGGTGAGGAAGCCTAGCAGCCAATTCCACAGGGGTGTGAAGAAGCCCAAATGTTCCAGTTTTCCTATCAAGTGCTTTGGTACTTCCAACAAAGTTGTTTAGTACATTTAGGAGGTAAGCCTCTGCTACACAGTGTCTTGTAGTCTGTGATCGCCTGTATGCCTTGCCACTTCCTCCTAGTGTTGCTGTCATCGTGGAAGAGATCCTGTGGGTTTGCTTTGCTGACCTCTTGGTACAGTTTAAGTTTGTTCTCGCTGTCCTCAGTGCCTGTTTGTCAACAGACTTAAAGGCAAAATTATGTGCTTTAGTGAATTTTGAACCTGCCTAATCATCCAGGGTCATTGACGGGCCTAGAGTAGGCTGACACTGTCATGGCATACACATCAATAATCATATTGTTGACATATATAGCTACAGCTTTGAACATATTACAATTAAAGCATTCAAAACAGTCCTGGAGTTCTTCCATGACCACCTCAGTCCACACCCTGACCTGCTTCACTGTAGGTTTTGGGTCAGGTAAGTTGAGGCCTGTATGCAGGAATTAAGGGCTGGTTATACTCCCTGCAGCTGTGTGTCACAGTGAGCTTGTTGCAGATATTTTTGATTTATGCCCAATATTGAAGCGTGGTGTGGCGCCATTCAGCTTACCAGAAGATTATGAAAATATTAAATAACTAGAACTGGAAGTTAGTTAATTATTGGTCATTCAAATCAAGGGTAAAGCTAGTTATTTATCAGTTGAATGATTATAACTGTAATTTGCTTACTGACCAGGGTTTTAGCCCCTTTAATTAAAGGGTTAAAAATCAGTTGTCTCTCACCAATTTAGTAATTTAGGCTATGGCTCTTAGCAATGTTATTAATCACCAAGCAAATAAATGTTTCTCTGTTCATTCGGATGCAACTGAAAGAAGAGTGAATCCAGCCTGAGTGATAAATCGTTCACTGTGTAAAAGACCACAGGTTAAAAATACATTGTACCTTTATTAGCTACAATCATACAGTATTATATTTAATAACTAAGCAAACACTAAACACTCCTGTAAATAGGCAAAATTAAAGAAATAAAAGAGGAAGAGGGGTTTAAGAGTCTGTTCAAAGTCCGCAATGTTCGAAATGTAAGGCTTAATGCATTTGAAAGTGTCCTTTATAATAGCAGCAGATAAAATGTAAATAAACCCTGAGACAGATATTAAGTGCTACTTCAGTTTATGGTGGAAAATGAATAATGACTCAGGAATGCATTCAACTATGATGAGGCTGAAAGACCCTTTAGCTCAGCTGGCCCCACGGGTTCTGTTCTGGTCGGGTTCAAATAAAACAAAGAGAGGGTTAGCTCACGATGTAGCTTCAGCAGCGCATGACTCTTTGGACTGTAATGAGCATTAGCATATAGTTAAACCTTTAACACCATCAGCAATTGAATCAGACAGCTTATTGCAAATAAAAACACCAACACGTCCATTCTATCTACCTGCAGTTCACCCAAGCAGAGCACTTATTAAGCATCAGATGTGAAGGAGGGGGAAGGATAACGTTACTGTTTTTGGTTCAGTGGAGGGAAGTGCTTCAGCTCGGTCCGGTTTTCTGCAGGCCCGTCTTCGCTCAGGTCCATTTGTCCAACAGCAACTCAAAGAGATTTGGATCAATCCGGTGCAACAATAACAGGCGATTTGCAAGGGGGTTCATTTTATAACTCCCGGTTGCATGCGGGACGTCTCCCTTTTAGCTACGGTGGTTGGCACCTAGCCACAGCTTGTATCTGCACGTCAGCTGCGCTGCTCCATCCCTCCGTCTCATAGGTGGTCATGGTCCGGCGGCTTCTAACAGCTCCTTTGGTGAACAACGATCAGCACCCCCGTTGTTCGGCGGTTGGCAGAGCTGGATTAGTTCTGCTCTGTCTCTACTGCAGCAGGATTCAGGATACACTGCAGTCACTCGGTTTGAATTGCAGGAAGAATAAAAACACTGTGTTCAGCTCTTTCTGAATCGCAGGAAGAGTAAAAATATTGTGTTCAGCTCCTTCTGAATCACAGGAAGAGTACAAACATTGTGTTCAGCTCCTTCTGAATCGCATGGAAAAGGCAGTCTGTCTTGGTCCAGCGAGCGTAGACTTCTCCGCAAGGGTTTGGTTGCTATGTAGCGTAGCCTTCAGTTGGCTTCAGTTAGCTCTTTTGTCTAGCCCAGGGGTCTGCAACCTGCGGCTCCAGAGCCACATATGGCTCTTTGGACCCTCTCCAGCGGCTCTTAATAGTGGCTAAAGTGTACATAAAGAGCTAAATAATTTACTGTAATATATACCGGTATCAATAGCTTTAGCGTTTTTTATAAGATGGAAAAGAATGAGATTAAAAGAACCAGAAATATGTTTTAAGAGACCTTTTTCTATGAATTAGCTTGAAAATTATACGTTTTAACATAAAAAATTGATGAATTGATTGTTTGAGATGGCAACAACTAATTTCCTATACAAGATTTTAAAAAAATTGTATATTTTGCGGTTCTAAACAACTTTTATTTGGTCGTACTCTGGGCAAAAGGGCTCTTTGGATATGAAAGGTTGCAGACCCCTGGTCTAGCCCTTAGTGGAGCAGAGCCACCGGCAAAATAGGATGCTAATATGTGAAGCTAGGGTTTTTTAAACCTATGTCAGAGGGGTGTGTCTTCAGAGATGCGTAGTTCCGGTCACATAAGTGAGAATGTATCGCAACAGTGGTCTGCGCTATGTTATTCCATGCCACAATGCAAGAGGGGCAATCACGAACTAGCTGTGGGTCTAGATAGGGCTGAGGCGGGGAGGAAGTGGGAGCAAGTTTGTCCGACAACGGAGGGACACGAGGGCGAAAGAGAGGGGATCCAGGTGGAAAAAAGGTCCAAGCGTTCTTGTGCACCTCACTCTTCTAGCTGGTCCAACTTAATGAGTCATTTTTCACAATGGGGGTCATACAAACAAAAGTAAGGAAGAAAATAGGAAATACACATAGTGTAGAACAGATGTAGATTTGACTAATCAGATGCCTGCTATTTGCATCACTTTTTGTCTCAAAAGTTATTTTTACATATAAAAATAATAGGCCTTATTATGAACATAACAAAGACCTGGTATACACATAGTTGTGGCAGATCAAGAGGTCCAAATCGCGATTGCCACAGTGGGCTAGAAAAAGGGGGATTGACAATTGATTACCCAGCAATTTGCATTTTTTTACAGTATGTGTTCCTGTGTAAAAGAGAAGGACATGGCACTTACTTTTCTGTTGTTTTCATTGGAACTAAGATATCTCTGAAGTTGTAGTTTTCTTTTGTACTTTTAACTGTAAAGTGCCTTGAGATAACATGTGTTGTGAAGTTGCGCTATATAAATAAACTGAACTTAATTGAAATGAATTTTGGACAGATCATGCATTTCATTGATATAAAGGAGCTTGATTAATGCGGTCAACAGAAAGTTTCTCCCCCAGACTCACCCTACCACATGCTGCAGGTCCAACACACCAAAAGTAGATGCAGTTGAACACGCACACATATTTACCACTCCCAGAGTGCCTCCTCCAATCACTGTGGAGCTGAGGTGTGTGCACAAAGCGCGTACAAATTCTAACTTACAGACATGGATTTCATTAGTGAAAAAGGAGCAACTACAAAAACCTTATTTGGCTCTTACAAACATGTTAAAGTAACGATGAAGTTAGATCAGTTTTATGTACAACCATTCATTATTTGCCTTCAAATCCATCCTGAACTATTAGTTATGTGCTTCAGACGTTACTACACATTTAAACACACATTGTCTGCTGATGTTTTGTTGACATCTCAAATGCGTTCGACCAACAGTCCTGAGCTATCATACACTACAGGTCTACCTTTGTCACAATTTTGTGGGTCATAAAACTCTTTGTGAGCTTTATTAAAACACCCAATAAGAGAAATGCAAAGAAAACTAAATATGTGACTTTTCTGGTCTCAGGGTGATAGTTAACAACAATACAATATCAACCTGGTGCAGCAGTTCGCAGCTCTAAAATGTTGACTACCCTCCGATAGTTATGAGAGTGGTTCTTTTTTTACATTTTTCACCTTACAGCTAAAAACCTCAAAGGTTTCATTCTTCATTGCATTAATTTAGCAGTAGAAAGTAGCACAGAATAATGCTGTGACTGTGGTAACTGTGGTGTGATTCTGCATTCAACCTCCCTCAGAAAATACTTTGTACCACCATGTTTTACTGAAATTATAAATGTGAGACTTTTGCATGTATTTATCAGCTTTGCATATATAGAGAGTTAGCCTGTTCATTGTAGAATGCCTTAAGCTTAGTCAGATTTAATGACAAAAGTTGAAATTTTTCACCAGAAGAAGAGGTGAGAAAATTTACTGAAGTTAGTCAAGTATAACAAGCACTCTTAAATGTTTTCTGGATCTTATCTGACTGAATGTGAAGAGATTGTTATCATACTTATTTGAAATCATATTGTTGCCAATATGCAATGGACAGGAAATGTTCCAGTTTCTATTAACTGCTACAGTCACAGTATTTGCACTGGTGTGTACTCTGTGTAAAAGGGGAAGGAACACGTTATAATGCTCAGTATACCTTGCAGCAGGTCCATATGTAAGCATGTTAAACAGGCTGCTGTACTGGCTGGACTTCTTTGGTAAGTGCACTATTTACTTTTTTTGTAAAAACTTTCTATATTCTAAGAATTGAATTGTATAACTGCTTGGACATGTTCCTCTGGCATTTCATAAAAGTAATTATTGGCTCGGTTTGAATGAGAAACAGGGCCTGTTATGTGATAAAATATGAATGGCTAAAATACATCAATTACGCACCAAACAGAATACCAGGACTTTACTTAATTTAAATAAATCTCACATGAGCACAGTCTGGTTATCATTCAAGAGGTAGCCCTTATAAAACTTATTAAGAATGAAAACATTACAAAAAAGCCTTAAGAATAGAAGCTTAGTTTAATGAGGCAAATGCTTGCTTGTAAAACCAATGCAGCAAAAATATATATATATATATATATATAATTTTAGTTTAATGTTCTATAGAACTTTTCAGTATTTCTTTCATCTGGTCCTAATTTGTCATCAAAATCTTTAGCGTAAGACAAATCATACAGTACAGCTGAGAAATGTAAAAAAAAAAAAAAGGTTCGACCACTTCCTTTTTTATTTTTATTTTTTTAATGCACATAAAAAGGAGGTAAAGTTACAATTTTTTAAAAGCAAATTCAATTCAATTTCAATTCACTTTATATAGCACTAATTCACAACACATGTTATCTCAAGGCTCTTACCGAGACAATTCAACCTGATCATACAGTCAGGGTGTTTTTTGACTTGTGACTTTTTGACTTGAAAGCAATGCCTGACACCGAGCATGCTTGTAGCAACAGTGGAGAGGAACAACTGCGTAACTATCGGTAAGCAGAGACTGCAATTGCTTAGGAGCCCTGGCCTCTTAGGGTCCCCCAACCTCTTAGGGGCCGCGTCACTGACACCTGGTAGGCCCCCTATGGAATTGTGGACTAGGACATCTCTTTGCAGATGTAATGGTGCAAAAAAATCCTCTTAAACCTAACTGATAATGGGATGACTGACCAGACCTTATTTATACCCCAACACATGGCAGATTTCAACATGATGGTGAGCCGTTTAAACACGACACCAATAGCAAACCAGACAGTGGTACTTTTAATTAATATGTTAATGACTGTGTATAGTTCATTAGACGGTTGGTAGAAAATACACTCATACAATATGTTTAAAACCGCAATAAAGATCTTAAAAGAACAATGTATTTGAGTATTTTATATTTTACGGATACCAGAATGAGTTACTTAAGTGGATTCAGGAAAAGAAAAAGCAAAGAAGAGCTGATGGAAGAACGGAAAATACTTCCCTAAATAAACACGTTCTTTATAAGAACCAAAGAGGGAGAGGTGGACGTTGCTGCTGCTACAGTAAGTAAAGATTGCGACCAGAAGATGAATGGAGGGAGTGTGGGTGAGGAGGGGAGCAGTGAAACTCAAGGTAGCCTGATAAGACTCATTTTACAGCGGAATATACTAAAGTATATAAATGTCTAATGAAGGAGAAGAATAATGAAATGATGAAGTGTGTATGTATGGGGCACATTTCAGGTCGGTTGTTGGCAGCGGCGACGGTGGGGGCTAATGGGGTGTTGTACTTCATATGGGGCCCACCCAGATAATATTGCTTACTGGCCTACAGTATTGTTGTGTCGTTACGCCACTGGAGAAGAAAACTCCTTCTTAAGAGGAAGAAACCAACAGCAGAATAAGCCTCAAAACAAAACTTCATGGGAAAGGCGGCTGTAACATCAAAAATCCTTTTAGTAAACCAGTCAGCATCTAACAAAGCAAGGGAACAATTAAAATAATAAAAGATACTTAACTTGTTGATGCCCTATGGGAGGGAAAAGGACGAATTAAGAAGGATTAAGACCAATTCTGTTGTGGGTATTTGTTTTATCGGCGGCCTCATACCAGTTGGTCAGGGTCTTATGTCCACCTAGGCCACTCCAGGAAAAGTAAGAGTCAGCCCAATATTCCTAGACGTTTAACTTTTGGGGAACCTATGCAGTTTTTTTGGGTATTTTTTTGGGGGGGAGGAGTTCCTGCATCCCACAGCTCAGGAAAACAGGCAGCGACTCAGCAGTCTTTAGGTTGGAACCAGAATGACACACAGGACACAAGGTGTCTGGCCAGGACAGGAACTGGGTGCTAAAATCATTGAATGATCGATGGCGGATATTTAACAAAACTCCTATTCTGTTGTATCAGAGCGCATGTACCACCAAGCACTGCATGAAAAGTGAGATTTTCGTCCCCGTAAACCCCCGTAAACTCCCGCAGATCTGCCTGATTTTCGTCAGTTTCCGACAATTTGCAACCCGTGCTTGTCCGCGTTTGTCGTGCCACAAATTGTCGGAAACGTACCATGACGTATGTGGAGAGCGATCAGCTGTACTAATGGCCCTAATTAACATATGAATGCAGCAAACCTGCGCGGCTGGCCAGGTCTGGCTTGAATAACCTTCTCAGTATTGGCTGAAACCACTATTCTCAAACAAATGAAATCGCTCGTGATTGGCAGCAAAACCACACGTGGCCACGCCAGGCTTTAATTTTCTTACTGAGTATTGGACGGAACCACTTCTTTTTAAACAAGTAAAGTCACTCTTGATTGGTTGGCATATATATATATTTACATATAAATTTACATATATATATTTATTCATATATATATATATATATATATATATATATATATATACACTATATTGCCAAAAGTATTTGCTCACCTGCCTTGACTCACATATGAGCTTAAGTGACATCCCGTTCCTAATCCATAGGGTTCAATATGACGTCGGTCCACCCTTTGCAGCTAGAACAGCTTCAACTCTTCTGGGAAGGCTGTCCACAAGGTTTAGGAGTGTGTTTATGGGAATTTTTGACCATTCTTCCAGAAGCGCATTTGTGAGGTCGCACACTGATGTTGGACGAGAAGGCCTGGCTCTCAGTCTCCGCTCTAATTCATCCCAAAGGTGTTCTATCGGGTTGAGGTCAGGACTCTGTGCAGGCCAGTCAAGTTCATCCACACCAGACTCTGTCATCCATGTCTTTATGGACCTTGCTTTGTGCACTGGTGCACAGTCATGTTGGAAGAGGAAGGGGCCAGCTCCAAACTGTTCCCACAAAGTTGGGAGCATGGAATTGTCCAAAATGTCTTGGTATGCTGAAGCATTCAGAGTTCCTTTCACTGGAACTAAGGGGCCAAGCCCAGCTCCTGAAAAACAACCCCACACCATAATCCCCCCTCCACCAAACTTTACACTTGGCACAATGCAGTCAGACAAGTACCGTTCTCCTGGCAACCGCCAAACCCAGACCCGTCCATCAGATTGCCAGATGGAGAAGCGCGATTCGTCACTCCAGAGAACGCGTCTCCACTGCTCTAGAGTCCAGTGGCGGCGTGCTTTACACCACCGCATCCGACGCTTTGCATTGCACTTGGTGATGTATGGCTTGGATGCAGCTGCTCGACCATGGAAACCCATTCCATGAAGCTCTCTGCGCACTGTTCTTGAGCTAATCTGAAGGCCACATGAAGTTTGGAGGTCTGTAGTGATTGACTCTGCAGAAAGTTGGCGACCTCTTCGCACTATGCGCGTCAGCATCCGCTGACCCCGCTCCGTCAGTTTACGTGGCCTACCACTTCGTGGCTGAGTTGCTGTCGTTCCCAAACACTTCCATTTTCTTATAATACAGCTGACAGTTGACTGTGGAATATTTAGGAGCGAGGAAATTTCACGACTGGATTTGTTGCACAGGTGGCATCCTATCACAGTTCCACGCTGGAATTCACTGAGCTCCTGAGAGCGACCCATTCTTTCACAAATGTTTGTAAAAACAGTCTGCATGCCTAGGTGCTTGAATTTATACACCTGTGGCCATGGAAGTGATTGGAACACCTGATTCCAATAATTTGGATGGGTGAGCAAATACTTTTGGCAATATAGTGTATATATATATATATATATATATATATATATATATATATATATATATATATATATATATATATATATTCATTCATATATTTATTCATTCATATGATGTGTATTTATGTTATCCTACACTACTACACAATTATTATGCTACCATCAAGGACATGAATGAATTTATACAGGAAATGAACATTTGTCAGGAAGCTGTTTATGCTAAGAAAGAGCTTTATTAAAACACACACAACTATATACAACGCGTATCCAAACACATGCGTTTCTAAAAATTAAAAGTCTGTGAACGGTCCGTTTGCTTCCTCGGGGTTGGAGGTAACTGGCAGCATTCCCTCCGAGGCAGCTCCGATGTGCAGACGCCTACTGTGCGTGGCCCTGTACTAAGGCATCGCTTCTAACCAGGACTGCAGCTTAACACAGAGTTCAGTGAGATCCGGCCTACGAAATGGCGGCGACCGTACAATCCATTCAGAGACACCGCCGAGGAAGGCGGACTTCCAGAGTTCCACTTCCTCATCTGCTAGCACACTCTGCCTCGCTTTCAGCAGCTGAAAAAAAAAACAATGAATCAGCGCACTGCGTATGGACACAACACATCTATTAATGCACCTGAAAAATAGTCACCAAATAAAGTCTTACCCTCTTTCTTCTGGCCCGACTCAGAGCAGATACGTCTTACAGGCAGCTGGAAAACAATTAAATGAGAGTGGTATAAATAAAAAATCAAACGCAAGTCCCAGTAACAAGGAAGGAGAAAATATTAAAACAAGTCACTTACACACAATGTCGTCTTTATCAACATCGTGCAAATCTGGACTTGCTGATATGGCTCCGAGCAAATAGGAGGTCTGTGAAAACAAAATGTAAAGCTATGATCGGTATCCATCCGTATCCATTGCCTTTTACCGCAGAATGAAAGCATATTCTTTAAATCTTACCCTTGCTCCGGTTCATAGTGCCTGCAATTAGTCTCCGAGTTGTTAAGACGGCGTACTGCTTCCTGTGAATCACAAAAAATACACTTTAATAAAGCTTGTTCTTGCAAGGCTACTATTAGCCGCTATTAGCCGTAGCTTAGGCTAGGCTGCTTTTAGCTTAGCAGGCAGTAATCGAACATATATTTACCGCTAGCATCTCTTCTTTGAGTTCGTCTTGTTCGATGCAGAGTCGCCATCGCGTCCAAGAGGAGTTTTACCCCGAAATCCCCCATTCTCCGCTCCAGACCGCCTGCACAAAGCAAAGCATCCATCCTCCACTGTGGCTGCACACCGCGCCGCTCTGAGTTTCTTGGAGATCGTACTAGGGTGGCCATTTCTATAGCACCAAAAAGGAGGACATTGTGCGGCATATCAGTAAATTACTAAGGTGTACATAAGAATCGGGTAAAGTCACATTTATATATATATATATATATATATATATATATATATATATATATATATATATATATATATTGGATATAGCGTCAATATATGGTATGGGGCTACCACGTGGTCAGTCCCTGCCGCTTTCAGTGTGCTGCAGTGACTTCCTACTGTACCATATAAAGACAATCATTGCCCATGGGGTAAACGTTCTTGCATTTGGCTGCAACAATGGACTTATCTAATTGGTTGCAGTACGTTAAAAATTCATTCACATCACGTAAGGTGAGGTTAAAAAATCCACAAACAAATGCAATGAAGTTCAAAGACCAAGAGTTTATGAATAAAGAGATAATGCCATATGCATCACAAACACTTTTGGGAATCATTCTTTGTGAATATGTAATTTTTATGTGCTTGTTTGAATCAGCATGTTAATGTGTGGATCTTATCATGTGTACCTGTCTAGCCATCAGAGTGAGGACCATTTTTTCAATTTCACAATCAGAGTGAGGACCAGTTGTTGCAAAGTGAGGACATTTGCTGGTCCTCACAGGCTATTTTGCTAACGGTTAGGTTTAAGGCTAAGGTGTCAATTGGGTTAGGGTTAGGGTGAGGTAAGTATTGGTAATGGTTAGGTTTAGGGTTAGTGAATAGAAAGGGTTGAAAATGACCGAAAATCAATGGAAGTCAATGGGAGTTGACACAAGTTCCTCACTACATATAGCAGAACAAATCAGAATCAGACTGTGTGTGTGTGTATCTCGTGCTGTGCATGTGTGAATCACATATATGACTTTGTGAAAACTGAGACTCTTCTAGCTCCATATAAACTAACACCATCACCACATTTAGATAGCAGCTACACTGTTAGGAAGTAGATAAGAAGTGTCAAACAGTGAAAAAGATGCTCAGTTTGAGTCATCTTTGAAAAATATTTACAGGAAATTGTGCTACATGAGGGAGGATTTTTTTCAAGGCAGCGTTTTATATCTGTAATTACCATTCTTGCCATTTTACTTTCAGTAAAACATGTTTCCGGAGAAGTAGCATACATTTAGCTTTAAATGCTCTACTTCCTCATTTTAAAACTGTAAAGAAGCAGTAAAGCTATGAAGGGGATAAAAAGACTTCATGAGATAATTAATTTGGGTGAAGTAACATTTATTTTGAAACCTGCTGTGGATTTAGAAGACCTATGTCACCAACTTAGCCTCTAAAGTTAGCCTATTCCTGCCTTTATTGTTGGAACCTGATCAGGAAAGCCTGCATCAAGTTAATAACTGCTAAAAATAGAAACCAGGCCTGCTACAACCTGGAAGGATAAGAAGGAAGGATGGATGGATGGACGCGTATAGAGCAATACCGACTGACGGCTTTTCTTTTTTTTTTTTATGCAGCCTGTCCCTCTGGCATCACATCCTGGGTCATGCATCCATGGTGCACCCACGACTAAGAAAAATCTTTCTCTCTCTTTCCCTGAACCTCAGTCTGGATGCAACACACAGACCTGAAATTCTGGCTGGATATCACGTTACATGTGGTGCAGTCTCAGGAACCGTAGTCCATTTTTGCCGGCAAAAATGACTGCAGTCCTCTTTGAAATGAGCTCTGAGTGTAAAATGTAGCAGAGCCTTCACTGCATGAAAAGTGGGATTTTCGTCAATATGCGGCACTGTAGATTGTCGTGGAACTTCAGGTTAGCGGCAGTTTACGACAATTTGCAGGCTTCGCCGAAAACTCCCGTAAATTGTCAGAAATTGACGTGGACTCTCTTGGGCAGTGTTCCCCCCATGCCTCCCCCCCATGGAATTCTAGGGGAGGCTTTAACATGTAAATGAACATGCTGTGAGCTATACAAATGCAAATCAGGGTTGCAGGGGGGGTTTTACCCCAAGTGACATTTTTCTGAAAGGTAAGAATACAAAGAGATCAGGCTCAGTATAGCCTCTTACATTTTAGCTTGAATTGATTTATTTAATTAAAGTATAGAGACCAAAACAGATCTTTAGCTGACAGAGCAATACATTTAGAGCAGTAATTATAAAAAAAAAAAAAATTGCATTTAAGATAAAAAATAAAATGTTGTCTGTCAATATGCTCAATTCACAATTACTTAAGTGGAAAGGTTTCAAGAAATGAGTCTGAGATGATTCACTTTATAACATGGCGCATTATCCTGTTGGAAGTAGCCATCAGAAGATTGGTACACTGTGGTCATAAGGTCCGGCCAAGTCAAGATCCGCAATTGCAATCGCACCAAACAGGAAAAAGAACATCGACAAATTCCGGTTCGTCAAATTAAAATATAGCAGCAACAGATCGGCGACTAGAAATTATAGCACAATTCTTATATATATATATATATATATAAAAAAAAAAAAACTAACACCGTTTATTTAAATGATTGGATCCAAACTATTGGTTATTCACCAACGAGGAAGCAGATTTCTCATCTCCATCAAAATATTTATTTTATACCGAGGGACTTAAACTTTAATCAAATCCATTCAAAAGAAACTTCTTATTACAGGAATGAAAAGAGATGCTGAGTTTGGAAGTAGTGAACAAGTTCATTAAAAAAAAGCAGTTTTGAATTATCCTTATCCCCGTTACAAAAATCTACAAAAATATATATATATATATATTTGGGCAGAAACTGAACATATGCTGGATGATGGTGGGATTTTTTTAATATGTCATATTAAATTAAGCGCTCACAGGGTTCATACAGGAATGAGTGACTCTAATTTAATGCTATTTTAATGCTATTTGAAATGATTTTAATGCCATCAACAAGAACCATGTACACAAGTTATTAGTGTACATGAAATATGAAGGAGCTGTAAGCAGAGTTCCATGACTCCTGTATGTATGTAAACACACACACATACACACACACACACACACACATATATACGTATATATATATATATCCTCTAGCTTTTTCTCCGCCTGCAGCGATATAATATATCTGACGAAATTGTTTTTATAAGCATTTTTTATTAAAGAATTATAAATACTTCGATAAACATATTTAAATAATTTTACTGCCAATTAAGGCCTTGATTAAAAAAAAAAAAAAAAAGAATGATTTTTTAATTATTTTTATTGATCCGCGGAAACTCTGGTTCATCTCGCGCATGCTCTGTACGATCTAGGGTGGCCAGATGTCCGGCTTTAGGGCGGACAGTCCGGATTTTCATTGCACTGTCCGGCGTCCGGCGCTGCACCCAGCCGGACGTGTATTTGTCCTCCTTTACCCCCAGATTCCACATACTCCGTCAGCGCTCCGCCCCACTCACGTACGGAGTACTTGTCTGTCATGTAAATCAATGAGAGCTGTTCCACATCCTCCGCTCGTCACCGCCCACGTACGTCTTCTCCGTCCTTCACCGTCAAAATACGGAGCTGAGCTATTTTTTGCTCCCCTCCGGTCCGTCCAGATCAAGACCCGCTATTGCAATCGCACCAAACAGAAAAAAGAATGTAGAGAAGACCCGGTTTGTCAAATTAAATTATAGTAAAAACAGATCGGTATCTAGAAATTAGAGCATAGTTTGTATATATTCCCAAAAACTAAGAGCAATTAATTAAATAATTGGATGCAGACTATTGGTGCTTCAACAGACCAGGAAGAAGTTGTGAGATTCTAGAGTGAATCTCACAACTTTAAAAGAAAATTCTTATTGCAGGAATGGATGAAGAGATGATGAGTTTGGAAGCAGAGAATAAACAGAGTTCATACAAACTATGTATGATCCTAGTTATCCCTGTTACAAAAATCCACAACAGAAAGAAAATATTTGAGCAGAAACTGAACATCTGCTGGATGATGATGGGGATTTTTTTAATATGTCAGATTAAATTAAGCGTTCACAGGTTTTATACAGGAATGAGGAACTCTAATTTAATGCTCTTTTAATGCTATTAGAAATAATTTTAATGCCATCAACAAGTATCATGTACACAAGTTATTAGTTAACATGAAATAAGGAGCTGTAAGCACAGTTCCATGACTCAAGTTTATATATATATATATATATATATATATATATATATATATATATATATATATAGATAGATAGATAGATAGATAGATAGATAGATAGATATATATATATATATATATATATATATATATATATAGATAGATAGATAGATAGATAGATAGATAGATAGATGATAGATAGATAGATAGATAGATAGATAGATATATATATATATATATATATATATATATATATATATATATATATATATATATATATATATATATATATAGAGAGAGAGAGAGAGAGAGAGAGAGAGAGAGAGAGAGATATGGATAGATAGAGAACATGGTGAAATCATCTTTACTCTCGACAGGCTGCAGCCATGTCATGAATTCATCTTTTCCAGCCACTTTTTGCAGTTTGCATCGTCCTATTCTCTAGCTCTTTCTCGAGCTTCTTTTCCAAACAACTGCTTTATGATCAATTGCAGCAGTTCTGCGCAAATTAATCGTGTTAAAAAATGGTCACTTTTTAAACACCACAATGTATTAAATAAATACAAATGCTGGGAACCAATTCTTTTTTACATTTCTTTAATATTTTGTTCTATTCAGCTACTCAAGCATCCTCTTTAAACTACTAAGAATTGTGCTATAAATGTGACTTTACCCGATTCTTATGTACACCTTAGTAATTTACTGATATGCCGCACAATGTCCTCCTTTTTGGTGCTATAGAAATGGCCACCCTAGTACGATCTCCAAGAAACTCAGAGCGGCGCGGTGTGCAGCCACAGTGGAGGATGGATGCTTTGCTTTGTGCAGGCGGTCTGGAGCGGAGAATGGGGGATTTCGGGGTAAAACTCCTCTTGGACGCGATGGCGACTCTGCATCGAACAAGACGAACTCAAAGAAGAGATGCTAGCGGTAAATATATGTTCGATTACTGCCTGCTAAGCTAAAAGCAGCCTAGCCTAAGCTACGGCTAATAGCGGCTAATAGTAGCCTTGCAAGAACAAGCTTTATTAAAGTGTATTTTTTGTGATTCACAGGAAGCAGTACGCCGTCTTAACAACTCGGAGACTAATTGCAGGCACTATGAACCGGAGCAAGGGTAAGATTTAAAGAATATGCTTTCATTCTGCGGTAAAAGGCAATGGATACGGATGGATACCGATCATAGCTTTACATTTTGTTTTCACAGACCTCCTATTTGCTCGGAGCCATATCAGCAAGTCCAGATTTGCACGATGTTGATAAAGACGACATTGTGTGTAAGTGACTTGTTTTAATATTTTCTCCTTCCTTGTTACTGGGACTTGCGTTTGATTTTTTATTTATACCACTCTCATTTAATTGTTTTCCAGCTGCCTGTAAGACGTATCTGCTCTGAGTTGGGCCAGAAGAAAGAGGGTAAGACTTTATTTGGTGACTATTTTTCAGGTGCATTAATAGATGTGTTGTGTCCATACGCAGTGCGCTGATTCATTGTTTTTTTTTTCAGCTGCTGAAAGCGAGGCAGAGTGTGCTAGCAGATGAGGAAGTGGAACTCTGGAAGTCCGCCTTCCTCGGCGGTGTCTCTGAATGGATTGTACGGTCGCCGCCATTTCGTAGGCCGGATCTCACTGAACTCTGTGTTAAGCTGCAGTCCTGGTTAGAAGCGATGCCTTAGTACAGGGCCACGCACAGTAGGCGTCTGCACATCGGAGCTGCCTCGGAGGGAATGCTGCCAGTTACCTCCAACCCCGAGGAAGCAAACGGACCGTTCACAGACTTTTAATTTTTAGAAACGCATGTGTTTGGATACGCGTTGTATATAGTTGTGTGTGTTTTAATAAAGCTCTTTCTTAGCATAAACAGCTTCCTGACAAATGTTCATTTCCTGTATAAATTCATTCATGTCCTTGATGGTAGCATAATAATTGTGTAGTAGTGTAGGATAACATAAATACACATCATATGAATGAATAAATATATGAATGAATATATATATATATATATATATATATATATATATATATATATATATATATAAGATCTACTTTGGTTACTGTTGTTTCATGTTTTTAAAGATATATTTTATAGGATGATATTAAATATTCAAATGGTCCTCTGTCAGATGGCCTGGCTCAGCCTCAGAGGTCAGTCTCTTTCAGATATGGGGCGGGTCTAAACTCTGTACGCGTTTATGCAACAGCAGAAAATAAAATAAAGAAGTGTTATGGAAGATTTAAGATAAATTGTTAGGATAACAGACAACTGTGGATTGTTTTCAAGTTCATTGACAGATACTTGCAGCAGGAAAATGGCTGCATAAATAGATTGTAGATGATAGAGAAAAAAAGAGATGAACTGTATTTAATTTATAATTTTAACACAATGCATGTAGAGCAGAACAAGTTATAAATCTCCTAATTAAATGAGTCTTTTTGTTTACAACAACAAACCTCCCTTATGTGTTTAGGAAGCCCAAGTCTTTTAAAAATGAGTGGAGTATTAGCATTTAAACAATGTTTGAAACCTGACAGATATATTTGCCCATAAACTGAGATGAAGTTCCTGCAGAGACAGGAAATCTGTTTCTAACACATCATTGTGGTAAAAGACGCAGCTACATACTTTATGAACTTTGAAAAAAGGGAAGGAAACACAGACAGAGCAGGACTTTTATGGTCTGAAGAAGAGGTATGAGAACATTAGTTTTTATACGAATTAATGTAACTTCTCCTTTTCTGTGCTGAAGTTTGAGCAAACTTTTCTGATTCTGTGCAGCAGGTCTTGAAGTGAGGATGGGGCACACTTTGCTTTGCAGGCTGGGCTTCTTCTGTAAGTAAATATGACTGTTACTCTATTTGATAATTTACATGGTGCAGATTATAGTATGCTGCTAGTTTAAACTGTCTTTCCTGAAAAATTTATGTATCATATTACTTACATTTTTTTTAGTTTGAAACTTAAAATTATACAGGATTTGAGACATGTTACTTTGTGGCAGCCAAATGTGACCAAACCCTGTTACTTGTGTCCAGTGGTGGGCAGTCAAAGCCTTCAAAGCCTTCTCTGCTGGCCTAAACATTCATGACCTAAACCTTTGATCTTATTCCAAACAACCTCTTCTCTTAAATTTGTGGCATTTCTCTTGGCTGCGCTGCTTCCATTACATTTATGTGGTTGCCATATTCTTCGTCCAATTAAATTTCAGCCTCTGTGTGTTGCTATGTCAGTCAAATCTGCCCAGAGCCTTCAGAGTCAGCAGTGCTGGCTGATGTTAACTTAAGTTAGTGACAATTTACATTTTAGATAAGCTGTTGTTGAACGTTTTTCCGGCCTGAATGTATAACAATAAATGGAGAAACTAAGATTCCCTGCACAATGCCAGAAACATGGAATTTGTATTTTATTTCCATGTTTTATGCTCTATACTATCTGCTAGTTTGATGCATATTGGATCTGAATGACTCCTGACGATGTAAATATGGCAAAGCTGCAGTTATAGAGTAGAGGTTTACCTTTGTCTTGATTTTCCTTCTTGCTTAATTGATCTCTGTACCCTCACCCTCACACTAAACTTCCTCCCAGTTATACCTGCGCTTGTTACTTTTCATATTCGAGTACTATTGGGGGTTTATCTCATTTAAATGTGAAAATGATGATAGTAATCCCTTGACAACCATTGTAGCAAATATGCAACAGACCCTTTGAATTACCAAGATAGCATGCGCATTCCTTCAGTGCCAGTTAGTGAACATTTAGTGAACAGGAACCTTTGGCCAGCCCTTATATATATATAAGTAATTTCCCTCTGGGATTATTAAAGTCTTGATTCTGATTCTGATATTCAGACGTCAAGGGGTTAAGAAGCAGAAGTAGAGGGGGCCCCACTGAAGGCCTAGGTACCGGATGCAGCAGCACCAACCACTGCTTGTGTCCTTTGACAGTTGGAAGCCAGTATGATTTGTTGTAGCAGCAGAATAACTTCAGAAAGATTCACCAGAATTTAAAAGATGGAGAAGGTTGAGAAAGCTGAGGAAGGACTTATGATTGAGAAATCGGTCACAGCAGCAGTTTTTTTGTTTGGATTTTCTTTTTAAATATCTGACACCACTGAAGATTTGTCGTTAGATGTGGAAAATAAGATTTGTTTCTAGTGAGTCTGGCTGACTGATTAAAACTCACAATCAGATGTTCCGTTTATTTTCTAAGGATGAATGATGTTGCCTTGTCCATCTGATAAGTGTTAGAATGAAACCGGTTTCGCTATTTATTGTTTTTTTCTCCCTTATACTGTTAGCTACGCTAATATCATCATATAATAACTACGCTATTGTTAATATTATAATTTTCCCCATAAGCCCTCCTCTGACACTGAATGAAAACACATTATAAAGTTATCTGTAATGTTGTACTAGACGCCCTCAAAATGTCCGAAAAGGGGCGGAGGTGGAACCAGAGAGGAGGGCTCGAAACGAAAAAAAAATTTAAAACACAAAGCAACCCACCCAGGACATACAAAAAACAAAACCAAAAATAGAGTCCAATAAGAAAAAAATCCACCAATGGTGGGCAAGGGCAATCAAAAGTCTCAGGAGGCCGGCCGTGAGACTGGAGATGAGGCAGAGTCTCTGGAGGATGGCCATTAGGCCGGAGGAAGGCCGGTGGAGGATGCAGTCTCCACTGCAGCAGCCTTGGAAGACGTCATCTCTGCTGCCGCTGCCTTGGAAAATGCCATCTCAGGTTCTGGCCCATTTAAGGAATCCAGTTCAGGTTCTGGCCCTTTAAAGGGCTCCGGTCTGGGTTCTGGCCCGCTGAAGGGCCCAGGTTCGGGTTCTGGCACATAAAAAGGCTCTGGCTTGGCTAGCTGATTGAGAGATGACGGAGGTGGAATACGAACAATAAAATCCTCATTCTCACCATAAAAAAACTCAAAAAGCTCTGCTTCTTTAACCTGAGGAGGAGGTAAATATAAAGTCCGACTTGGTCTAGGGGCAATAAACGTTTTAAGGACCTAAGAGGAGGTGACAACTGAGAATCGAGAAGATGGCGGCTGAGGCTACGGGGAAACTGACCTGGAATGGAGAAGAATCCAAAGACGAGTTAACAGGGGGTTTACGGAGGTTGTACGGAGGTTAATGCGGCGGTAAGATGTTCAAGTTGAAGAGTAAAAGCCTGTATCTGTTTGGAGGATTACAGATTGGAGTGTACTTCTGTCATGGTTTAAAGGTTATTGGCCCAAATGCAGAAACAGCTGGAGATCAAGGACCAGTTAAAGATGTTTATTAGGCCACAAACTGACAGGAAAGGCTCACTGCATTAGCTGTAGGTGGGGAACGGAAAGTCCAAGTGAGGAGCACGCCAGGTATGGTTAATCAGTCTGGAGAGGGAGAGTGGAGGAAGGGATACTGCGACTCACTGCCTTCTAATGGAATGAGGTGGCGGAGCGACAGGTGGGGTAGCGGATGGAACATTGTCTCTGTAAAGTGCTTTGAGATAACGTGTTGTGAATTGGAGCTTTATTAATAAACAGAATTGAATTGAATGATCAGGCATTAAACATTTCACAGCAGCATCTTCCTTTTCTAGTACCTGCTCTCTCTTTATCTGTCTCCTCACTGCTCCTCTTGCTGCTTGGCCCAAAGAGGAGATTGGTTTGACTCGGCCTTTTCCTCTCTATCCTGTTCTTCTAGTGAGGAATAAGTAAATGAAAACAATATTGAATTTCAACATCATGTTAAAAGGAGTTTTATTTGTCATTTCAACACGTTAACATGAAACAAAATTAGTTTTGCAGGTTCCAGAGCAGCCTAATGTCAAAGTATGAAACAGTAAAAATAGAAACAAAGAAGTTGAAGTATAAATATCAAATGAACAACATAAGAAAATGCATATTTAAGAAAGTATATAAAATAAAAAAATAAATGTAGAATTCTTGAACATTACAACAGTAATGTAAATAAAAATAAGGCATTCTGAGGCTTTTTGAAGGACCATGGTGACTCTTGATGTAAGGGATGCTTACCACAGAAAAAGTTATTATAATTATGAAAAACATTAAGCGGATGTTTTATTTTGTTTTTGTACACGACTTCCTCTCACACTCTGTGACATCTTGCTTCAAAATATAAAATATCTCACTATCATCTACAAGTTTAACTGCTCCCCTCCTTCATGTGTAGCTTGATGTGCTTCTATTCCAGTGACGGCCATGAATGACAGACTCACTAACACTGTCTGTAGCCTGTTTGTGGCAGTTACCATAGTGACAGTGCATGTTGACGAGGAAGCGAAGCACATATGCCCAAACCCTCGAGTGACTGTTTTATTAACCAGTCACACTATTAACGGCTCTGCAAATATAAAACACCTTGTAGTTTTGTGGGAGACCTCAGTCATCGACCTTGAGTCATTTTCAGTGTAATCTATTTTTATTTTATCATAATTTAAGGAAAAATATAATTAAATCTAACAAATACCGAAGACATGACCTAGGTGTCCTCATTGGTAGTTATGGCCCTGACTGCAATGGAGGATAGTCTACAGCAGGGGTACGGTACATCCGGGACCAGGCTGCACATGATATAAATTAGCCATTGAGCTGTTTCATTCTGTGTCGCTGCTGCTAGCTACTTTTAAACACAGCAGGCAAATCTGTAGCAAGCTGGGCGATTTCCCTCTATTCATATTTCAACAGTGTAATGGAGTAAAAACAAAATACGTCTGTTGGTCTAGATCTCTAATTTATATTTCGGTCATTTGCACGTTTGAACATCTCAGTATTTCTCAGTATTTCTCTATAATGAAAAGAACAAATTAAATTCTGTCTGCTTTAAAGTATTGAACACCCCCGTTTGTATGGTAGTGTGTTCTATGTTATAGTTTCCCACAAGTTTGATTCAATGAAATATCTCCATGCTTACTATGTTTTAACAAACCTCAGTACTTCTAAATCTGCTTGAGATTCTGGCAAATCTTCTGCCCAGAATCTGGTTATATGTACCCGTTTTTTCTTTAAGCTCGTTTCAGTGGTCTCTGCACGGCCCTCCACAGACCATTGTTTAAAGCTCACAACCAATTTTACTTTTTATATTCTTGTAGAGAAAAATTATTTGTCCAGCTGATAAGGGTTCAATATAAACCTGGTCTCTCTGTTAATTTATTTTATTCTTATTGACAGTTTTCTCATTCTTCTATTTGAACAACCATCAGATTATTCTAGTAATTAATTGTTTGTTATTCTTTGTAGTGATTTGCACACTCTGCTGTGGATATGCTGAAGGTAAGATAATGATTTCTAGTTTCTCTGTTTTCCTTCTCAGCAGATCATACATGAATTCATAATCTATGTACTGTTGTTTTCTCACCACAGTATGTTTATTAAAGATAAAATTGTTCTAAAATGAGTTTCACTTTAAATGTTTTTTCTCTAAACACAGCTTCCAGGGAGAAGAAAATAACTGTGCAATTAATTTTGATTAATTAATGATTTTTTTCCCCCCAGTGATGTGCAAGATCAGCTTAAACAAGAACTAGTTCAAAGTTAAGGTCACAGTGGATGACAATTCCCTTACCTTTGAACTGCACCACAAAAACTAGCCTGCAGTCATCTGTGATGCCATGGACCAGTTAGCATATGCATTCATGGACATTAGTAACCAGGTTAAGCCTTGCTGAGATTTAAGAAACTCTTCTCTAAGAGGGACCTGGCAAGATAGCAATAGACTGACTGCAATGCCTGAACAGAATGGAGACCCTGTAATTCAGCAAACAGAAATAGAAAGTGTTCAAAGAATTTATTTTAAGATAAATATGTGTGTCAGGAACAAAACTCACTGGATTCACTGTGGAAGAGAACAGGATTAGCGCCCAAGAACAATTCAGTTATGCTAAAGGTGCTCTGAATGGAAGCCAACAACCTTATAAGAAGCTGAGAGGCTGTGCTGGCTCTGATGATCTATCCTAATGCTATGTTACACCAAACGCAGCAGGAGCAGCAAAAACACGTCTGCTGCTTAATTTTTGATGCTTGTACAAGTTTAGTTCTGACGCGCAGCAGGAGCTACCGTATCCTTTCTTTGCCTGTCAGCTATATTTGCTGTGAACAGTAGGAATAAAGTAGTTTTAAAGGAAAATTCCGGTTTTTAACACTTTTAGCCCATTTTCTGTAGTGTCCAGGATGAAATCGAATGATCGACACCAAAATTTTGACGATTGGTCCTTTCTCTGCTATTTGGCTCATGCAGAATCCCCCCCTGGATGCTTCAGAATGGCTTCCATAGTGCATGTCCGATAATGTCCTTAAAACAACCTTAAACGTTCTTTTTTTAAAATATGCTACTCACCGGGTCGTCAGCGCTGTTCAATGACGTTCCAAAAAAAGTTTTGTGAAGAAAAACCGTTCCTGTCTTGTTTTATTTAGCATTTTGTAAATCCCTGGATGCTTGACAGGATCATGCATTTTACGGAGTCATATTTAAGCACAGTGTGAAGTTGTGGAGAAACTGATAGAGGCGTTTCTTGAAAGAAAAAGGTTAAAATTTATTTTATGTCCTTAGACGGCGAGATAGAGCTCTGCCTGGGGCAAGCCCAGCACACATATTTGTACTGTAGAAATCCCAACATAGTCTCCCTTGGGACCATCCCACCTCTGCATAAAGAGCTTCTTCACACATGAACATTTGGAGCAAAACAACTTCAGTTCATCAAGGACATACATTTTACCATTAGCCAGATAAACACTCAGAACAGGTGTCTTCTGTTCATGGCATGAAGGAGGAGGAGGAAACTTTAAACACTTATCTTTTATAACTCCTAGCCTTCCTTTCACCCCAATTAGGCAGAGGAAAAATATGCTTCTACAAGAGCAACTTGTGAAAAAGCTCTTTCAACTGATCAATCGTCGGCACTAGGTTTATTACACCAGATCTGCCTGCTGCTAAAACTAGTATAATTTGTGATGCTACTTCACTAGTTCTCTTTTGTAAAAAACCTGGCTGATGACATTAGCTAATTAGTAATGGAGAAAGGTCAGGGAGGCTTTGCTATGAACCAGTAATGATGAATGATTGGTGGACAAGTGTTTTAGTTGGTTAACTCAAAAACCGCCAATCTGACTCAATCAGCCCAAATTATCTCCACCCGCCCAAAGCAATGTTTAGCCTCAAAATCTAAATTTAAATCACCCAGTCTGTCAACACTGAGTTCTGGAATGTGACAATATATCACAGTTGAAGTCTTGTAAATGCATTTTTTTTTTAAATACTGTTATGTTACATATCATTGAATAATTTGAATGATGAATTCCAATCATCATATGATATATGTATATATATCTAATGACTTATACTAAAATAATTTTTCTTTCAATTTGAAGAGTTTAGATTTTGGAGCTTAGAATTTTAAGAGCTGCCTGTTTGACCAGTAATACCAACAAACTGCTCCTGATTAAGTTATGTTAATTTTATTAGTGACCCATTCTAACTGTTGCAAATAAGTTGTTCAAAGAGATGGTTTACTAAAGAAACTACTGACTAGCTAAGTGAGAGAATAGGTGTCATCCATGTGGATGGACTCATGAATAAAGAGAAGCTCACTCAAAATCCATAAGTGTGTGGGTCAGCGTTTAGTTATTTCATAATCTTCCCTCCCTGAGATCAAATAGCAGCAATTATATTACATTGAGTAAATACTATAAAGACATTTTTCGGTAAACTACATAGAATGGTATTACATGTCATTATTTCTGGGCTGCAATAAAAAAATTGTGCGAGTATACCCACTTCTCCAGGGACCACTATGCTAGTGTCCTGTATGAATTCCTCACGTGTATAATGATATATATAATTATTTACAAAAACCTTGCTTTAGTTTTTTTTTTCTGTTGTCGGTCTGATAAATGAAAAACAGATACATGCATTTTTTCTATTTTTTTTAAGTTAGGTATTAATCTGGACCTTGTTTGAAGGCTAACAAGTCAATTCACATTAAAGAAAAAGATATTAACAATCTGGGTCATGCCTTAAAGGGGCACATAAATGTGTCCAAAGGGCACACAGACACTGCAGTTTGCTTGATGCTTCAAAATTTTGCAAACATTTTATACCTGTTATGAAGTAGCAGGTAAAGTTTACCTTACGTATATTAGAGATATGTGAGACATCTCTGCATATTTAAACTGAGTGATTTTGGGCTCAGTTTCCATCTGTTTGTAAAACTGTGGGTTGATCTTATCCTGATGATTTACAAATTTACAGACAGTAAGTATAAAAATCAATAAAATATATATATATTTTTTTGCTTTTTTGTGTGAGGTTTTAATTTCCATTTTATTGTTTTTTATTATTAGATTTTTATACAAGAAAATTCTGTTGATAAAAACAGAGGGCTTTTATTATTTTTAGTTTTGCTTATTTGTATAAGATAATTAAAACGTTATCCAGTCTCAGGGTTAAATGTTCTTTAGAAATTAATGTTTCTCAATATTTGAGACGTCAAACTTGCATTATAATGCCATTATCATTACATAATTCATCAGTCTTGGCTGCCATCGCTCCTCCCCCTGTTTCTATCTTTGTTTTTTGTATAACCTGCCCACTGTGGAAACATCCCTCAATCTCAGCAGTTCAGGAGATGTTTTGACCCACTTAACTAGAAATTCAAAAATCTTCATTCTTGCTTTTTAGTCCTGTTTTTAACTGGTTAACTTTGAGGGAAATATTTTCATCTGCTGCCACAGTGAAGAGAAAATCCAATAGTTATGCCTATTTAAAGTATAATTAACAAATAACAGAAATCCAACATGTATGATTAATAAATGTATTCTTTGAAACATCATAAATCTTTGGTACCACTGAGGTTTACTTTTCCCTAAACTTAATAACATAGTAAAGAGAAAAGATATTTATTTATTTTATTTATAACAGGTTATATGGAAGAATAAAAAGAGAACAAACTGTTTTTATGTTTTTCTCTCTCTCTTTACCAACATATTATGATAATGAAGAGAAAGTGAAAATCCATGTTTTTGTTTTTCATTAAAGTCATTCAAACTGTCTATGAAAGAACCACTGACTAGAGTTGTATAAAGTACAAATGCTTTCTATAAAACACTGAACCTTTGCTAAATTACAGCCTTATTAGAATGTTATAGAAATACTTTTTCCTAGATTCCTTTGCTTTGGGAGCATATTTACTGGCTGCAAAATACATCCCTTAAGAATCTTTAGAAAGATAAAATAGAAAAACAAAGATGCCATGAAAATCATAGAGATATTTCAGACAAAATAAAAACATTGCAAATGTAATGTGTCTTAAACATGTATTAAATCTAGGTGTAAAGGTTTAAATAGATGTTTATATAACAAGTCTTAAAATGTTTAGCACATTATGATTTATTATTACCATTTTCCTTTTTTTTTTCTTTTTTAATCACCCATCTTTTTGTTTTGTTTTTTATACAGAACATGAAAGCAAAGCCACTCTGACAGCGAATATAACAGAAATACCAGCAGGAAGCAGTGCGAAGCTGACATGTTCTGTGGACAAACCTGCTGGATTAAAATATGAGCTTTTCAAACGGACCTCCTCCACAGATCAGACTAAGTTAGAAGAACAACCTGATGGACGTTTCAGAGTCTCAGAAGGAGGCATCTACACCTGCAGAGGATATGAAACAGAAAGATACACCACAACTTCTCTGAGTAATGAAGTTGTTATTTATGCAACTGGTGAGTTTAGATGTTTAGTCAGATTTCTGAAATTCTTTGTGTTTTTAATTCTTGTTAATGAACATTTTCCACTAAACCCACTGTGATCTAACATTCTAACTGGGCTCAGGCATATGCTTCTACATTTATATTGTTATTATTAATTAAGGTGTTAAGAAAAACAGAGTTGGTTTATATCACAATGGGATCGATTTGTTTCAGAATTTTTAGATAGATTTTAGTTACAGAGTCTGTTTGATGAATGTATTCTTTGTTAAATGTTTATTGCAGTCTGCTCTCTGTTGAAGTCTCTCTACTAGTCTTTGGTTATTGTATGAGTGTTTGAATTCATGGTTGTTTATCCAGTGTGTCTCTGATTTGCTCTGTGATAGAAAGGTGTCCTCGAATCACAATAACTACTGGAGATGAACACTAGTTCTGGAGATATTCATGGAAAATCTGGATGCTCTGTAATACAGATGTTTTAATCTTTAAAATAAATCCCCATAGTAACAAAATCTAACAGATGAAAATATAATATTTAATTCATGAAGGTGATTTCCAATTCTGGCATAAATTTAATCCAGTCCTTGAGGTCTGGTATCCTGCTCTTTTTAAACATGTTTCTGCTTTAACACACCTGAATTAAATAGATGAATTACCTCCTCAGGATGCAGAGAAAGGTCTGGTCCCAATGTCCACACTACACCCTACGCCCCTATGTGAAATACTTGGTCAGATTGAAGTAATAGTTCTAGTGTGAAGGTAACAAAATGAAGAACTGGAACAGTGGGAACTAGGAATGACTTTCACTGCCTCCATCATCCTCTACGGTTCCTCATGATTTAAAAGCAACAGCAATCTCTCCAGAACTGGCCCCTTGGTGTGGAAACCACACATATAGGAACATGACAGAGATTATTTAGACTTCGAAAAACGTTGTTTTCGTTTTGTTTGCACAGAGTGAATACAAAAAAACTGTATTGCACACAGCTTATGACAAGTAATGAGACTAAAAAAAATAATAACATTGCAATATAAAGTGCACCAGTTATAACAATGTAACACTGCCACAGAAAAACATTTTTTTTTTTTTTATTAGAGGAGGAATGAGTGCTGGCAGTGCAAAATAATAATGGTGCAAAAACGACCTTAAAGTTCAGTTCTGCGCATGTGTGATGCAGAAACCAGTTCAGGGTTTAACAGTTCAACAGTCTTATTGCGCAGAAAAAGCTGTTACATAGCCTGCTGGCCCAGCAGCGGATGCCCCAGACGTTGCAGGGCCTCTTCCCAGAGGGCAGCAGGGAGAACCGTCCGTGGTGGGGGTGTGATGAGTCACTGATGATGTTACGGCTCGGGACGCGCAGCGCTGTGATGAAATGTCCTGAATGGAGGGAAGACAAGCCCCAATGATCCTCTCTGCTGTCTTCACCACTGTCCTCATGTTCACCACTCAGAGAGACAGCTGGTCAGAACGCTCCTTATAATGCTTCTGTAGAATGTTTTGAGGAATGGTGGTGGCAGGTGGGCTCTCATCATCCTCATCAGGAAGTACAAGCGCTTCTGTTCCCTCTTGACCCTCTTGAAGAATTTGGTGTTGCTGATCACCTCTAGAGCTTAGCTGTCAATGAGCAGCAGAGTGTGGTTAGACCGATTCTTTCTGAAGTCAACAATGATCTCCTTCATCATCTAAACGTTCAGGATCAGACTGTTGTCTCTGCACCAGCCCAACGGCTGCTCCACTTCCTCTCTGTAGTCCAGGTCGTCATTGTCTCTGATGAGGCCCACCGCTAGGGTTGGGAATTGATACGATTTTAACGATTCTGATTCCCTTATCGATTCTGTGAAATGATTCGATTCCTTATCGATTCTCTTCTCGATTCTGTGAAACAATGAACTTGGTAAGTGCACTGTGACATTCATCTACCTTTGCCTGGGACATTCTATTTCTGCCTGCCTCTGCAAAAACAGCAGGCAGTGAATGGGAGCTGCTAGCCTCTGAGCCAGCCAGGCTACCCGTCTCCTCACAGTCATCTAAATCTAATGGAGAAGGCACCCGTTTAATGAAAAGGCATTACTGTACAATTTCAGGAAATAAACTCATCTCCCCCTGATTTAAATAAATAAATCACCTTTCTCTCCCTCCCTGAACTGTGGAGCAACTTCGTAGTATGTTTAATAACCCCAAAGAGAGGTAGGAAACTGGTTTATTTCCAGAAATTGCATATGATTTCCTAGGAGCCACATTAAGCACAGCCAATGATATAAAACTAGCTACTTAACACCAGAGTTGCCTTCCATGCGGGTCGTAACTTTAGCTTTTTTCCGAAATCATCAAAAACACAGCATTCGTTAAAATGTTTGCCATGTCGTGTGCGCAGGTGTTTCTGCATGTTGGATGTATTTCCTTCCACAGCTGTAAATGCCACTTTGCAATGATTGCAGTGAATTTTCTGACTGTGGCTCCGCTTCGCTAACCTGATGGCACGGGTAACGTTGGCTCTCTGTCACCAGACTTGAAGGCTGAGTTCGATGCTTTTAGCGTTTGTTGAACCTCCCCAATCATCCAGGATCGTTACTTCAGTTTAGTTCATTAAACTCTTCTGGGTAAAGAAAGATCTGCAGCTTTAGCAGAGAGGTCAGCATCCAGAAAACTGGTGAGTTTAGAACTTAATTCTAAAATGGAAAAATTACTGTCCTTTCTCTGCTCCTCTCTCTGTCCAGAAATGTATGAAAAAAAGGCCAAATGTCCAACGAAACCTCTAAAAACTTTGTTTTTCCTCTAGTTCTAATATTTCCAAATACAGACAGCTTTCATTAAAAAAGAAAAAAATAGATATCTCCAGGTCTAAAGGTAGAGAAAACTTCTAACCTCTCAGATATAATAACTGGTCAAAGTTATCTGTGACATATGATGCAAGAAAACTTCCTACAATTCATGGGGTCAGATATCTAAGTGATTTAATTCATATTGTTAGCTTATACATTGACAGGCTGGTAGAAACGATTATCTAAGTACCAGATGTGACTGCTTACTGTATAATATCTGTCTGTCTGACTTCTTCTGTTTTCTAGCTATAAAACATCTTCTTGTTTGTGAGATTTCAATAAATGTTCTTTTTTTCCATCATAACGAAATAAATTAACTAAGGTGTTTTATTTATATATCACATCTGGATGATTGAAATTAAATTGTAATCCAGAACAATTGATTTTATTGCAGTTTATGTTTAATATAAATTTATATGATTTTTCTCTCTGATTACCATTCATTCCAGTGTCTAAGCCAACTGTGACCCTTCAACCCAACTGGTACCAGATATTCAAAGGAGAGAAAGTCACTCTGAGATGTGAGATCCATGGAGGTGGAGGAGCTCAGTGGACGTATGAATGGAGACCAACCAGCAGAAACTCTCCAACATCCAGTGAATACAGGATCACTGCAGCTACTGAATCCTACAGTGGAGAATATAGATGCAGGGCTAGAAGAGACTATCAGGTGACAGACTGGAGCAATGCCTTCAGTATGACAGTGGAAGGTGAATCAGACTGAAAATGTTTAGTTTGTATTTTTTTCATGCAAATCATCCTAAGTAAAACAGCAGGTTTTGGGGATGTTGTTGCATTAAAACCCACACAGAAACACAGAAATGTGCTGAATTTACAACCCGGATGTAAAAGAATTACAATAAAATAGTAAAGATATTCTCTTCTGATTCTACACTTGGCTTTCTGTTGATAAATTATAAACCAGATAAAATAAAATTCTAATGATGGTCTATTTTCTGTTTGTTTCCACCAGCAGATAAACCCACACCCTCACTGAAAGCAGGTGATGAAATAATACCACTAGGGGGCAGTGTAACACTGACCTGCTCTGTGTTCAACTCTACTGGCTGGAAGTTTGACTGGTTCAGACAGAAGTCAGAGTCTTCTGGAGCTCAGCTCATCAGAAACAATGAACCAAATGGAGTCATCAGCATCTCAGAGGGAGGTCTATACAGCTGCAGAGGAAGAAGAGGAGATCCAGCTTTCTACACTAAAACCAGCAGTAAGGTCATCATCTATAAAACTGGTGAGTTTTGATCAGTTTCCAAAGTTTAGGAGAGTTAAGAAATAGAAGAAAATGGTATTAGCTTACACACAGCACTTGGGCTGAATTTTTTTTTTTCCAGAAATCAAAATTGTGATTTAATTTCAATTTTCCTTTGCACTAACCCCAAGCCTGTAGATGTTTCTCAAGGCTTTCAGTTTTCTAGAGCATGCTTGCCCAGAGTCCATTGTTACAGGACTTCACCAGAACCATTGTGAGAAGAATTTTTTACCGGTACTTCTACTTTCATGCATGGATCTGCAAAATAACTGTAATTCTCTCCACCTTTCTGTGTGGTGACAAACCTACTTCCAGGGTTTAACCACCTCCTAAAGGGCTGGATGGAGAAATTTAGTGTATTACTCTTGTTAAATATCAGTTTGAATAAAAATCAGTGCATCTGCATTTAAAAATTGCGTTTTGTTAAATTATGATGCAATTCTTTAATCAGCCTTACTCAGCACCCGGTGACTGCATAGCTACATGAACACGAGGGGATAGACTGGTAGTTTTTCTGTCCTTTACAGAGCAGCAGTGTTGCTGATCTAAACACATCACCCATTTGGTGTTGAGCACTGTGCAGTATGTCTATTGATTGACAGCTCCTCCCAGATTAATGTGCATATTTGTTTTGAGCTCTGTAAGATCAGCATCTAATATTCCAGCTGTGAAGGCCAGTGGATGGACTACAGTCAGAGCTGCAGCTGCAGAGCTTCCTGGTTCACAGTATTGCAATATGAATATAGTCCAAGTTCCACAGAAACTGTCACAATCAGGTCCTACTGGGACATTAAGGCTGACTTGGAGGAGGGCCCCATAACTAAAGTTCTCCAGGGGCCCATAAATGGCTAAGTTCATCTTTGAATGATAAAACATTCTCTACATGATCACATATGAACTCTGCGCTCTGGTGCAGCTGCCACTAAGTGTAAATATAAATACTGTAGTAATGCTACAATGAAAACTGCATTTAAATGAAATGTCTTTAATTATCAGAACCACCACTTATAGAGCATTAATTGTATTCTATGTAGTTTAGGATTTTTTAAAATTGCTTATTTGTTTTATATGAGTTTTGAACCTCCAACTTATTTTCTTCAAACTGTATAATAGTGAATAATAGCCCTCTCCATCTTTCAGTCCACCTGCTAAAATGAAATTAATGTTTTTTTCTATAACTTCAATAACTTCTAATGACCCCATTCAATTTATTGTTTCATAAATAAAACAGTTTATTCCTTGATAAAGAATATGTTGGGGATAACATAATCTTTCTTTGTTCCTGTGTCAGTCCTTTGTTTTTCTCGGGGCACCATGTGACTCAGTGATAGAGCAGCTCCATCATATCAGAGGCTCCAGTCCTCCATGCAGTCACCCTGGGTTCAGTTCCTGGCCCCAGACCACTTGCTGCATTTCTTCCTATTCTGTCTCTGCCTTCTTCCAGTTAATAATCAATAAAGGCCAGTGATGCCTCTTAAACCCGACAGAAATAATAACCTGAAAGACAAAAGTCCTGTTCATGGTTATCTGTGGGACATGATTCAAAAAGCACTCTAGAGTTTATAAAGTTACATTTTTTTTTTTTATTAAACTTCAGGTTTGTATGTTGACTTTTCTATGAGAACAAATTTATTTCAGCACTAAATGTTACTTACTGCGTTATATTTCTTTCTATAATTTCTTATATTATTTAGATTTATAAACAACATCCTGATCCTGAAATTCATAAAAAGTGTTATCTACAATAAATAAAAGTTCAAATGTTTCTCATTTTTCTATATAGTTTCTATCATTTCCTCTTTGCTATTATTCATTCCAGTCTCTGAGCCAACTGTGACCCTTCAGCCCAACTGGTCCCACATATTCAGAGGAGAGAAAGTCACTCTGAGATGTGAGATCCATGGAGGTGGAGGAGCTCAGTGGACGTATGAATGGAGACCAACCAGCAGAAACTCTCCAACATCCAGTAAATACAGGATCACTGCAGCTACTGAATCCGACAGTGGAGAATATAGATGCAGCGCTAGAGGAGACTACCAGATAACAGCCTGGAGTGATGCCTTCAGTTTGACGGTGAGAGGTGAGTCAGACTGAAAATGTTTACTTGGTATTATTTTCATGCACTTCAACGTAATTAAACAGAAGGAGACTTTGCCCTTTTTGTGCCACTATGTGAAAGCACCAAACAGTATTGTAAATATTCATTTAGAGGCAAAAAACTGAAAAAACGAAAAATAAATGAATAAAGGGTTTGTTCCTTCTTCTTCTTCTTTGTCCTTCTTTTGATAAACTATAAACCAGAGGAAATCTGTATTTACTGTATCTCTGTTTTAACTATATTTCTAAGCTTTGTGACAGAAGCTAAATGACTCATTCAGAGGTGAAAAATCTCTTTTATTTTAGTAAAATTTTTCCTACAACAAAACTCATTCTAATGATGGTCTGTTTTCCAATTGTTTCCACCAGCAGATAAACCCACAGCCTCACTGACAGCAGATCAGGAAATAATACCACTAAGGGGCAGTGTAACACTGACCTGCTCTGTGTCCAGCTCTACTGGCTGGAAGTTTGACTGGTTCAGACAGAAGTCAGAGTCTTCTGGAGCTCAGCCCATCAGAAACAATAAACCAGATGGAGTCATCCGGATCTCAGAGGGAGGTCTATACAGCTGCAGAGGAGGAAGAGGAGATCCAGTTTTCTACACTGAAAACAGCAACAAGGTCACAATCTATAAAACTGGTGAGTTTAAGTCTTTATTGTTGAATAATAAAACCGGACTCTGTTTAAATATTTAATGTGTTTAATTGTTGCTATAAGCAATGAAGAACATCAGTAAACAATATTTATAAGACTAAAGCTTCAAAGCAGAACATTGGATCCTGTTTATCTTCTGGAAAAATTGAGGAGGTTTGGAGGTTATTATATTACTGGAAAAAACCTTTAGACCTTTAGTTGACCTGATTGACTAAAATACTTTGGATTTCTTTTATTTTTGTCTTGATGCTGTTTAGAAACTGAGTGAGAGTTCATGTGATAAACAGATGTTTAAACAATGTTTTTTTTTAAGAGGTTTATGTCAGCGATGTCCGTCTGATGGAATATTTAGCTGTTTTTCATTTATTTTAACAGTTCCTATTATACCCAATGTGATCCTTCAACCCAACTGGCCTCAGATATTCAGAGGAGAGAAAGTCACTCTGAGATGTGAGATCCATGGAGGTGGAGGAGCTCAGTGGACGTATGAATGGAGTTCAACCAACAGAAACTCTCCAACATCCAGTGAATACAGGATCACTGCAGCTGATAGTGGAGAATATAGATGCAGAGGAAGAACAGATGTCTTTACAATAACAGAGTGGGGAGTCCTTAGGTTAGCTGTGTCAGGTGAGTTTTTTTTTATCTTTCCCCCATGTTTGAATTTTCTTAGGGATTTTAACATATTTTGTATAAAAGTAACATATTTTCCTAAAGACTCTTCTATAGGTGAAAATAAGCTAATTGTTAATAAAACATGACACTCATTGCTCATCTCATTTATATTAAGATCTTAATTTAAAAGCAGGATCTGCTTCTAAGCTCAAAAACATGTTTTATGTGTAACAAATGAATGTTACTGCAATACTTTCAATGAAATTTTAGATTAAGTTTAAACAAATAATCAACATCAGACCAGAATAAAACAGCAACAGCTGAAACAAAGTGCTGAACATCACTGCAAACTTTAAAGGAACAAAGATATGTAAATAACGTTGAGGAATGATTATAAAGAAGAAGAAAAACATTAAAACAAACAAGATCAAAGTTAGTGTTACTACTGGTAAAAAACTAAATATAATAATTTAAAAGTTATACAAGTTATAAAAGTAGGCAGTAAAGGAGCCTCTCAATGTGCAGGAGTAGTTTATTCCTAAATGAGAAGCAGCAATAGAGGCTTTGCTCTGATCGTCCTCTTAGACCTTGGTTCCTGCAGGAGCTGCTGTTCAGCCGACCTGAGGGGCTGAGAAGGATGGTAGGAATGAAGAAGCTCAGAGAGCTACTGAATGGGAAGGTCATTTAAACATTTTAAAATAAAAATAAGAATTTTAGAATGAACTCTAAAATGCACTAAACAGGTCAGGGATAATGTAGGGATGGGAATCGAAAACCAGTTCCTGTTCAGAACCGGTTCCATGGCACCGTTTGGCAGCTCGCTTAACGGTTCTCTTAACAGTTCCAGGCAGCAGCAGAGCCTAGCTCTGGGCAGCACGACTTAAGTCGCGTTTTTTACGTAAGTTACGCACACGGCAGTCAGTAAGCAAGTACGGCGTGACCAGGCGTACGTCTAGAAAAGCAAAACAAAAACAAAAAATGGCGTCCCATCGGGTAAACAGATCAAAAGTTTGGCTTCATTTTAAGGAGGAGAAAGATAGCAACAAGGCACTATGCAATCATTGCAAAGTGGCAATTACATCCGTGGAAGGAAATACATCCATCATGCAGAAACACCTGCGCACATAAGATGGCAGTTAAATGAATGCCATGTTTTTTTATGCTTCTGGACAGAAGCTAAAGTTACGACCAGCATGGAAGGCAACTCTGGTGGTAAGTAGCTAGTTTTATATCACTGGCTGTGCTTAATGTGGTTCCTAGTAAATCATTTGCCATTTCTGGAAATAAACCAGTTTCCTCTCTCTCTTTGGGGTTATTAAACATGCTACGAAGTTGCTCCACAGTTCAGGGAGGGAGAGAAAGGTGACGCTCATTTTACTTAAATCAGGGGGAGATTATGAAGGTAAATATGTGCCAAAATGAACAAACTTGTGAATTTAATGTGAAAACTTGAGAATGCAATGTGAGAATTTGTACCACAAAAATCTGAACTTGTATGCCAAAATGTTCTGCTGTAAAGAAAAACCGCACACACACAAACTGAATTTGAAGTTGCACTAAAAGAAATATCAGGCAAGACCATGTAAAAAAAAATTACACTTGTCAGTCCAATCTTCACCTGAAGAGGATTTTCACTCAAATCTGATTTAAATGTGAATGCACAAAAAAACTATTTACTGGTGTGCTCATATAGTTTTACACAAATAAAATTACAGCTGACAAATGATTATTGATAGTTTATTTGTAATTATTATTTTTTTGCATTTGTTAATCTTGCATTACAACCTCAATTTAGCCATTACGGCTTCTTGAATCTGCTGCTTCAAGAACACAAACGCGCTATCGCGAGACACAGCACGTTGACACCACGCTTTGACTTTTGTCATCACATTCCTTGTGAGATATTTGTGCCAAAACGAACTTGTGTTTGAAGATGTGAGAGCAAATGTGTGTGTGTGCGTGTGTGTGGGTGTGGGGGGGGGGTTGTGGTGGGTGCTTGGGGGGGGGGGGGGGGGGGGGGGGGGGGGGGGGGCCTCCCAAGTTCGCAGGCTGCGTACTTGGGAGGACTTCCTGGCTTCTTTTTTTTTTTTTTTTTTTAGTAGTTGAAGAAAAAGAAGAAGCAAGTCGGATTTTCTTGAAGTTACGGACAACCGAAAGCAGCAGCCGCGCCGGCAGTAGAGCGGAGAACACCTTTAAATGTAAGTAGTTTGTTTTTGCTTTTTTTAAATGAACATCTATTAAAATACATGACGGTAACGGAGCCACCGGGATGTGTAGGACCAGCTAAAGCTAAAGCTTAAAGCTAACCTGTTGATACGTGATGTTCATCAACAATTAAAAGCCTTCATACAAATGTCACTATTTTTTATTTTAACCTACATCTTACTGTACTGATAGCCGTATCCCTCTCTAATCAGATCTATTTATTCTCAAACAGTTTATTACAAAGGATTAAAACTTTTAAAGCTTAATGCAGCTGAAGAAATAACATTAGTCCAGCTGTACTGGGCTGTTAATACTGTAAACGTTTTGTTTTAATACTGAATAATGTATAGTTAATTTACAGTACAGTATAATACGGTTTAAAGTATAATTCACTTGAAAAACAATACCAGCATAATTATACAGAACAGTCATTTTGCCTGTTGACATAACAGAAATATGCTTTACATGTCATTTTGTTCCAGGGAGCAGACAGAGGAGTGGATAAAATGACCACTTCATCATCGGGGCCAAAAATACTGCTGCAGTCGGATGGAGCGAAGAGTTGAGGCAGAATTCCATCTACATGTTGCATTTCTATGTAAAAGTCACACAAGTTAAAAGAAGTCCTGTTCAAACACCAACGTACAAATATAATCTTTTGATCACAACAAATGATGCCCAGATGCCACTTTTTGTAAATCTCATATTTGTGATAGAAGTGATCCTTGTGTGGGACAACTTAAAAAAAAAAATACAAAGTATGTTCAGGTTTGGATAATGTAATGGGACACACACACACACACACACTATATATATATATATATATATATATATATATATATATATATATTTTTAGCGCACGTGTAACACTTAATTATAAAAAAAAAAATAAACGCATGTTGAATGAAATTTGACTTTTATTTGTAACATTCTCTAAACGTGAGTTTTCAATGGAAAAAAGTCACATCACCAACAGAACAGACTAAAGCATACTTCTTTCATCTGGCTCATCTCCCTGTTTTCCCTCACCCATCTGTTCTCCCTCATCCTGGTCTTTTTCTGTCTCTGTGTCTTCCCTGAACTCTTCCTCATCTCCTGTCCTGTTATATGTTGATGGTATAGAGCTTCCCTGCTGTGACTGGCTACAATATATTAATAATAACCATCATGACAATAATAATAATAATAATGATAATAATAATAATAATAATAATAATAATAATAATAATAATAATAATAATAATAATAATAATAATAGCTTTAACAAATATGCCACATTAGTTTAAATAATGGGCTATTAGGGCAACATGACTGGAAGTCTTGTCACGTGGATATGACTTATGGTAGCCTACAAAATAATAGCTATTTTAATACCTGCTGCACAAACCACTTAAAAATAAAATGTGAACAGCTTTTAAGATTTTTCAATACGATTAACCCTCCTTTCTTGGCATTGTGCTGAATTACTAAATGAATATACAATTAAGACGATAAAGAGACCAAAATGTGTTAATTTATGTTGCCTAACAAAACCTATACAACAGAAAACGTTTGTCTTAACACATAGATTTGTACAGAAGAGGATTAGGGCCACTGAAAAAAAAAAAAGTTAACTGATTTTTAAATTTTATTTCAGTTTAACATGGGGAAAAAAGTCAGAATTCTGACTTATTTATTGTCAGAATTCTGAGATTAAAGTCAGAATTCTGAGCAAAAACTCAGAATTATGAGAAAAAAGTTAGAATTATGAGATTAAAGTCAGCATTCTGACTTTTTTCCCATACTAAACTGAAATAAAATAAAAAAAATCAGTTAACTTATTTTTTTTTCAGTGGCCCTAATCCTCTTCCATAGATTTGCAATTGCAAACTCTACCTAAATTATTTGTAGCCTATGTGGTCGTCCTCACGTTATCTGTCATTGACTTGGGCTACAGTGTAAAACTTTCAGAATCAGAATCAGGTTAATTGCCATTGTTAGTGAAGGAGTTCACAAACTAGGAATTTTTTGTGGTACAATCGTGCAACATGAAACATATAATATGGAATAGGTAAATAAAATTATAAAAATATCTAAAAACTGTGGGTATACGTCATGCAATAAAATAGACTAATGTATACACTTAAGATAAAAATATGGATACAAAATATAAAAAGTAAAATAGCATCTTACAAGGAGACAACTAGTTTATCTGGTGACCAGTCGGCAAAATGCTTGTTTGGTGCTGCTGAATGAGACGTTTTAATGCCCAACAAAATGATTCTGCTTGATCTGTATATTACCTGGCTAATGGGGCACGGGAGAAGCAGCCTATCAGCGACCGTTCCTGCTATCTGAAAACTGCTATGATGCTGCGCATCTGGCATGCCCTGTGGGCAACCGAGCGAGTTCACATGACAAAGGAAGAGAGAGAGGCTGGTCGTTTGTGCGCAAGTAGGTCGGTCATTTCGGGGCATTGTTTCAGTCGTTTTTAATGGCTCAGGTTTTCAAAAGATCATTTCAAAACCGACCTCAGTAAAATCTTAATAATATTAATAATAATAATAAAAAAAAACGAGTTTCAAAAGGGCATTTTCTTTGATAGAGGGCAAACTTCCTAGTGCTTTAGCACCACCTAGTGTCTATGTGTGCACGCCCCTGCATTAATCCATCCAAATCATGAAACCTTCCTTTTTTCTAGCTTTAAAGAAACACTACAGAAAACAGGGGGTCAGTGGGAAGCCTACTGCTGCCACCTGGCCCTGGTTTGTCCTCATGGATGAGGTATTAGGACAGAGGCCCCCTAATGCCCCACCTGTCCTAATTACCTCCATCCCTGAGGACACAGCAGGGCCAGGTGCTGCAGAGGCTGAGCAGCACCAGGTTGACGATGAGGAAGAGAATGAGGATGAGAGGCCAGGAGAGAGGAGGGAAAGGAGCAAGAGAAGAAGGAGAGACGAGTTGGTGGATTTACAGTTTTTCTCAAATGCTAAAACACATTTCACAAACGTTTCATCCATGTTCTTCAATGTCTAAACACAACACCCTTTTCTAAAGCTACATAAACATAACCACATCTTCTCCCTTCAAAACTCAAACTTTCACACCAAAAGAGCAGCTCGAAGCTTTCAAAAATGTAAACACTATACACATCATTACACACTACAGCAAAACAACTGAAAACACAATGCTCAATTTATGAGAAGGTTCTTTGTTTCTTTACTGCCAATGCATATTTTTAGAAACTTTACAATTATGGATCTTCTTAGAGTTCTGCAGAGGATTGGGCATTTAGATTTGTGAGTTTCATATGAAGGGTATAGTAAATTCTGTACACTACTGTAACACAACTCACTGCAAAAGCAGAATCTATTGCACACAACAGTACTCGTGAAAACATGATCAGGGTGTGAAGTTTTTTTTATTAATTTTACAGTATTTACACCACAATCACTGTGCGGCATCATGTCGCTGAGCTGCATCAGGCCACATCACCTCATCCACATCACAGGCTATATTGTCTCTTGCCAGGCACCGTGGGAAAAATGCCCTGGAATGGCGGATCCATCCTTGGAAGTTCTCCACTGGGATGACAACACACGCCAGCTCCATTGCCCTTAGGAGGTTTTCTCTAGTGTATGGTTGTCTGTCATAAATCTTCCATCTCCACGATGAGAAGAACTCATCTATAGGGTTCAGGAAAGGGGAGTAGGGTAGCAGACAGATGTTTAAAAAGTGGTTACTGTTGGTGGTGAACCACTCACTGATTTGGTTTGTTGTGTGGACGCTTACATTGTCCCAAATGATCACATAAATGGGATGTTCGGGCCCAGGATGGTGTTGTTGGCGGTCTAGGAGGATATCTTTTAGCTCCTCTAGGAATGTTAGGAGACGTTGGGTGTTGTTACGGCCTCTTTGCCTTCGTTTGTGCAGGTTGAAGCCAGCCTCATCTAGGAAGAGGTAGTCATGAGGTCTGGCCATCACGTCCAACTGTAATATCCTCTGTGAAAATGTGAAAGTGCTCAGGTGTTCAGAGCAACAGTCAATCAGGTAGCATATAACGTACTGTATTGTCCAGAAGTAATGTAGGCCACTGAGCAACACAGTATGTTTACTAACTGTACTGTGAACATGGATGTATACTTACTTGCACATACTCGTAACGTAGGTCTTTGTGTCGTGCAGAGTTTCGCTCAAAGGGAACCCTATAGACTTGTTTCATCCACATCTTTTGGCGCCGGAGAACTCGGTCTATTGTGGCCAAGCTGACATCATCAATGTCCTCAAAGTTCACATTATCGTCAATGACTTTGTCTCTGATCTCCCGGAGTCTGATGAGGTTTTTCTCACGAACCATATCCACAGTGGGGGTTTCTTGTGCCGCTGTAAATATGGCAACCCGCCCACCTCTATGTGGCATTCTTTCAACTCTAAAGAAAGAAACGTGTCGTCAATTGACATGTTTTACATGTCAATACAGTAACAACTGATTTGAAACTACTGTAATAGACTACTTTCACAGGCTTGTAAAATTGTATTCTGACAAATAAAGCAATAGAGTACAATACCTGTTGTGTTGTCTGAATGCCCTGATAATGGTGGCCACGGTGAACCTACTCAGGTTTCGACGGACTCTTAGTCCTGCTTCAGCCATTGTCATGCCATGGACAATGACATGGTCAATGACTGTTGCTCGCATCTCGTCCGTAATGATGGTACGAGGTTGTCTTGCTCTCCCTCCTGGACCTTCTCTCCCTTGTTGGCCTCCACCTCCTTGTTGGCCTCCACCTCTTCCTCCTTGGCTCCTCTTCCACCATGGCCTGCTCCTCTTCCACCATGGCCTGCTCCTCTTCCTCCCTGGCCTGCTCCTCTTCCTCCCTGGCCAGCTCTTCTCCCTCCTCTGACGCGATTACCTCTTCCCTTGACTGCCTTCATCCATTGTGTTTGTTTGGAATCTTCAGCAAACTGTGCACTCTTAACTTGCTTTTATACATGTGGTCACAGCATTAGCAAGAGGTGTTTTCAATTTTGAGTCATTGTGTGTAATGAATGACGCCAGGTTTGTTCATTTTGTTCAAATATTGCTGACTGTGGCAAGCATTTTGCATCACATGAGCTTTTATTTGAGAATATGAGCAGAGTTCTTTTGCAACTTGTGTTTTAGCAAGGAAAAATGTGTTAAGATTTATGCGAATGGAGGATTGTGTTTTGTGAATTGTGTCTTCATGTGAAATGTGTTTATGATATTGGAAAATGATGGCTAGATTTAGTAAATGTGTGTAGACAACTGGTCATTTGGTTTAGAGGATTGGCTTTTGTGTTTTAGCATTTGAGAAAAACTGTAATCAGGGAGGATATCAGATGGCAGAGGGAAGCGGGATAGGATAGACAGATTATTTCATTTATTGGAGAGGATGGTGGACAGACATTATTATTTTTGGTGTGTTTTTTTTTTTTAACAAGTTCAGGTTATGTGTTGCTGTTATTAAATTAAATTATTAAATTGTTTATAAAAGTTATTGTTGTCGGTGTGTTCTTAAAGTCTTTTATCTGTTTCATCACTTCTTTATAATTTAAGTAAACTTAGAACAACTTCTCAGTGACATCAGTTTACATCAAGTATTTACAATAAACTATTAAAAACATTTTTAAGTATTGACATTAGATTTTAAAATTAACTACTACAACTATTTACAGAAGATATACAGTAAATATTACTAGAGAACATATATATATATATATATATATATATATATATATATATATATATATATATATATATATATATATATATATATACACAATTGTGACTGAGCAGGAGTCCCTGGTGGTGCTATATATATATATATATATATATATATATATATATATATATATATATATATATATATATATATATATATATATACACAATTGTGACTGAGCAGGAGTCCCTGGTGGTGCTGCTGGACTGGATGCGATGCCACACAGATGACCTTGGAGTCTTCTGACTGTGAGTGGGACATCATCTGGGGGGTGGGGGTGCCTCTCTCCACTGTTCACCACATCATCCATCAGGGTTTGCAGGGCTGACCCAATCGACAGCTGCCCCAATTGACGGCTGCCATGTTACTAAAAAAGTTTAAAATGACGAAGAACATAATGACTTTACTAAAACTGTTTTCATTACCCTGAAATAACAGCTAAAATGTGCTAAAATGTGACAATCTAAATGTAATGGTGGTCGGGTAGACCCTCCTCCAGGGGCAGACACCTTGGCAGACAGCTGGTCCCTCCATGGAGCACCACTGACTGCCTCCAACACGTTCTCCCCTCCTCATCCTCTGGCATGTCATCCTCTGGGGCCGTGATATCACCAGCTCCCAGGCAGATGTTGTGCAGGACAGCACATGCCGTTTTGACCTGTAGAAAAAAATAGACAAAAATATTTATTTTTATTCAGTCATCTATCTTTATTACATGATTTATTAGAAATTAAATTTTACTTAATCTAGATCCACTATTTAACTTATTTTTTCGTTTTTATATTTTTATTTTTTCCTGTATTATGTTTATATATATATATATATATATATATATTTATATATATATATTTATATATATATATATATATATATATATATATATATATATATATATATATATATATATATATATAATTGCAAATAAAATCAGGCAGTAAGGGGATAACAATTTAGACAAAAAATGATTTATTTCTCAACAGTTTGGCTTCTCAACAAAACATTAGTAATGGTGAAAGTAGTTATTCAAGTCAGTTATTTACAGGGTTTGTACACATTTAAGTATTCAATTCAAATTACTAAAGTTACAAACAAATAAATTACAAACTTAAAAATAAATATAGAATTTGATATTTAAACATATTCATCAATCTGCTGACAAGCGTTTATTTAATAACTGGTATATTCTGATCATTAGCAGGCCCCTGTGGGTTAGAATAATAGCAGGTAGATCTTACCTCTCCACTGCGCACTGCCAGCCTGAGAAAAATCCGTCGCAGGTTTTGCTGCCGCCGAAGCCGTCAAAGCGACTCTCCGCCTCCAATAACAAGTAAATAAAAAAAAAAATAAAAAAAATTTCCATATCTATTTTTTTGTTTTTGTTGTTTCTTTCCGTAACACAAGTTCGTTTTGGCACAAATATCTCGCAAGGAATGTGACAAAAGTCAAAGCGTGGTGTCAACGTGCTGTGTCTCGCGAGAGCGCGTTTTGTGTTCTTGAAGCAGCAGATTCAAGAAACTGTAATCAAGTGGGAATGCTTATGCATTCCCACTTATTGTTTTTCTGTTTATATTTATTATTATTATTGTGTGAATGCTGTAGGCATTCACACTATTGAGATCCTGTTTCTCTTTATTTATTATTATTGTGTGAATGCTGTAGGCATTCACACTATTGAGATCCTGTTTCTCTTTATTGTGTGAATGCTGTAGGCATTCACACTATTGAGATCCTCTTTTTATTTATTATTATTGTGTGAATGCTGTAGGCATTCACACTATTGAGATCCTGTTTCTCTTTATTTATTATTGTGTGAATGCTGTAGGCATTCACACTATTGAGATCCTCTTTTTATTTATTGTGTGAATGCTGTAGGCATTCACACTATTGAGATCCTGTTTCTCTTTATTTATTATTATTATTGTGTGAATGCTGTAGGCATTCACACTATTGAGATCCTGTTTCTCTTTATTTATTATTATTGTGTGAATGCTGTAGGCATTCACACTATTGAGATCCTCTTTTTATATATTATTATTGTGTGAATGCTGTAGGCATTCACACTATTGAGATCCTGTTTCTCTTTATTTATTGTGTGAATGCTGTAGGCATTCACACTATTGAGATCCTGTTTCTCTTTATTTATTGTGTGAATGCTGTAGGCATTCACACTATTGAGATCCTGTTTTCATATATTATTATTATTATTGTGTGAATGCTGTAGGCATTCACACTATTGAGATCCTGTTTCTCTTTATTCAAGTGGGAATGCTTAAGCATTCCCACTTATTGTTTTTCTGTTTTTCTTTATTATTATTATTATTATTATTATTATTATTATTATTATTATTCCGTACGTTTTTGGTCGTTAAACTACTTCAACAGTTTTCAGCCG